>NW_023045540.1:0-26890 GCF_011762505.2 Arvicanthis niloticus | reverse complement strand
CATGGTCAGGCCTACCAATAAGAATACTTAAGTCTGGGATACCAACTTCTGTCTTGGATAGAATTTCCATTGCTAAGAAGAGACACTGTGATCAAGGCAACTGTTTTAAAGGCAAATAGTTAATTTGGTCTGTCTTACACGTTCATTTGTTTAGTTCATGACCAACATAGCAGGAAGAATGTCAGCATGCAGGCAGCCATGATGCTGGAGAAGGAGCTGAGAGTTCTGCATCTTCATGAGAAGGCAGTCAGGAAGAGACTGTCTTCCAGCTGAGAGGTAGGAGAGTCTGTTTTTTACTGGCCGGAGCTCCAAAGACAACCACCCTAGGACTTCACTTCCTTCAAAACAGTAATATCTACTCCCACAAGGCCAAACATACTAATATTGTCACTTCTTAGAAACAAGCATATTTAAATCACCACAGTTTATTTCTACTATGAATTCTTTCATGCATTTAAATATGAATAGGACTTGTACACGCTTTACCACATTGATTACTTTCAGAAGGTTTCTCTCTAGTATGTGTTGATGTTTCTATTCAGAGAATACTGTGGCATGTAAAGGATTTTCCAACTTGACTACATTCACAAGATTTCTGTCCAATTTGTGGTCTTTTATGTCTTTGGAGACTACAGTGATAGGCACAGACTTTTCCACGTTTGTCACATTCATAAGGTTTCTCTGAAAAGTGTGTTACTTGAAGAATTTGGAGAGTACACTGTCATGCAAAGACTTTACCTCATTCATGGCATTCATGCAGTTTCTCTACATTATGTGTTCTTTTATGTACCTGGTGATGCCTGTGACATGCAAGGGCTTCGCACCGTGATGACACTGAGTCACTCTCTTGAATGTGTTCTATTATATAGTCGCAGATAAAAGTGAATTGTCAGTTGTTTTCACAGTGATTACATTAATGAGGCTTCTCTCCAGTGTGATTTCTTTGTGTGTGTGTGTAAAGAACTATGACATGCAAAGGCTTTACCACATTGTTAATATTCAAGCAGGTTTCTCTCTGGTACGTGATCTCTCCTGTCACTGCAGATGACTGTGACTTGCAAATGCTTTACAACACTGATTACATTCATGAGGTTTCTCCCCTGTACCTGTTCTTTTATAGTAATGGAGATGCTAAAGTTGTGAAAAGTCTTTACCACATTGATCACATTCATGAGGTTTCTTCCAATGTGGGATCTTTTATGTTTTTGAGATTAGTGGGACATGCAAAGGCTTTAGTTCAAAGATTAAATTCATACTTCTGTCCAATACCTGTTATTTTATGTTTTGGAAAAAAATTTTATGGAAAGACTTTTACCACTATAAAGTCCTCACAAAAGGGAGGAACTCCCCCCACCCAAGCCTCAGGAATTCATGGTCACCCAATAACTCACAAGCCACAGAAGTCGATGTAATCAGCAAGAGGTATATTTTGACCAGCATGCTGAGGTCAAGACCCGGAACCCATGCAGGGTCTGTGGGGTTTGACCCTGAGCTTTGGAGGCACAGGGAATTTAAAGGCAAAGCCACAAGGAAAAAACCATAATCCAGGGGGAGTCAAGGGGGTTATTGGGAAGCAGCTGTGGAAAGTCCCAGCCCATTATTCAGTTTGTGACAGGGTCTAAGTAACAGTCAGGGAGAATATTCTGTATAGTCTATTCTCAACAGCCTATTCATACTCAACCACCTTGTGGTCAGCCAAATTTCTGAAACACAGAGTTCACGAATGAGCTGACCTGTAATCTTGGTTCCTCTCAGCATGCTAGAAGTTTTTGAAAATTTTTAACACTTTCACCACAATGATTACATTCATAGGTTTCTTTCCAATATGGGTTGTTTTATGGTTTTGGAGACAAAAATTTTCTGAAAAGGCTTTTACCATATTAATTACATTCACACAGTTTTTCTCCAGTATGTGAACATTTATGTCTTTGGAGAATTTTCAATTAAAAAATGATTTTTTCTACATTGATTACATATCTAAGGTTTCTCTCTGGTATGTTTTTTATGATATTACAGATGACCCAGTTGTGTAAAGCCTTTACCATACTGATTACATTCATAAGGTTTCTCTCTAGTATGGGTTTTTTATTATATGGGAGATAACTGGAACTTGTAAAGGCTTTGCCACATCGATTACATTCATAAGCTTTCTATCCAGTATGTGTTCTTTTATGTCTTTGGAGATTACTGTGTTCTGAAAAGGCTTTACCACATTGATTACATTCATAAGGTTTCTCTCCAGTATGTGTTCTTTTATGATATTGGAGACTACTGTGACGTGAAAAGGCTTTACCACATTGATTACATTCATAAGGTTTCTCTCCAGTATGTGTTCTTTTATGATATTGGAGACTACTGTGACGTGAAAAGGCTTTACCACATTGATTACATTCATAAGGTTTCTCTCCAGTATGTGTTCTTTTATGATATTGGAGACTACTGTGACATGAAAAGGCTTTACCACATTGATTACATTCATAAGGTTTCTCTCCAGTATGTGTTCTTTTATGATATTGGAGACTACTGTGACATGAAAAGGCTTTACCACATTGATTACATTCATGAGGCTTCTCTCCAAGATGTGTACTTTTATGACTTTGGAGATTACTGTGACATGAGAAGGCTTTACCACATTGATTACATTCATAAGGTTTCTCTCCAGTATGTGTTCTTTTATGTCTTTGGAGACCACTGTGATCTGCAAAGGCTTTACCACATTGGTTACATTCATAAGGTTTCTCTCCAGTATGTGTTCTTTTATGATATTGGAGACTATTGTTTTGTGAAAAGGCTTTTCCACATTGATCACATTCATAAGGTTTCTCTCCAGTATGTGTTCTTTTATGATATTGGAGACTAATGTGATGTGAAAAGGCTTTACCACATTGATTACATTCATGAGGCTTCTCTCCAAGATGTGTATTTTTATGACTTTGGAGACTACTGTGATGTGAAAAACCTTTACCACATTGATTACATTCATAAGGTTTCTCTCCAGTATGTGTTCTTTTATGATATTGGAGACTCCTGTGTTGTGAAAAGGCTTTACCACATTGATCACATTCGTAAGGTTTCTCTCCAGTATGTGTTCTTTTATGACTTTGGAGACTACTGTGACGTGAAAAGGCTTTACCACATTGATCACATTCATAAGGTTTCTCTCCAGTATGTGTTCTTTTATGTCTTTGGAGATGACTATGATATGAAAAGGCTTTACCACATTGGTTACATTCATAAGGTTTCTCTCCAGTATGACTTCTTTCATGCCTGCAACAGTAATGGGCACATGTGAAAACTTTACCACATTTATTACCCTGATCAATCATTTTATCATTATGAATCAATTTTACAGTTGGTCTCATAATAAAGAACACTCAGATCTTATGCTTTTATCTCTTTGATGTTCATGGTTGTACTTGAAAATACCTGTGATGGTAAGAGCATTTACTACATGGCTCACATTTATAACATCCGTTTTCTATATGAGATTTCTACATGATGCATTCATAGGTCAGAATAAAATGGAACAACTAAGAGCATTAAAACTCTGATTGCATTCTTAGTTTTTTTCTGTAGTGTGCATCACACCACAACAGCACTGTGAAACAGGATGAACAGAAAAAGTGCAAACTTCTGGTACCCATAAAGATTTTCTGCAGTGTTAATTTGGGTATAGTCAGAAAACCAATTAATTGTAAACACCTATCATATTCAGAAAGTGTACCAAAGGCAGAATACTACATATCTTCTCATTGTTGTGAAATAGACAGAGGTTGTTTTTTTTTTAGTATCCCTTATGCTCACATGGTTTCATCCATTCTGACAACTGATACCGCCATTAAAAAAGCAGAACAAATGGAATGTTTCCACATTGAATTCACATGCATTGACTTTTTGTTCATTGTAGACATGATTAATGTTTCTCCAAAATAACATTCTCGATTCTCATAAACTGACAAAACAATAAAATTAAAAATTTCACTATAAGAATACGAGTGTTACCAACTTTATCATGGACTATTTTCTTATTAGAAGGTTATGGATACATGTTTATCACTATTCAATGTCCAACATCTAAATATTATGAGACTATACAAATTGGTAGTTCCACAACATAGCTCTAATGGAGATACAAATCAATTAAAGGAATCGCTTAAGGCATTGTTTCCTTCTCTTCTTTCTTACAGAAATGCCTTGCAAACACCAATCAGATAACTGACATGGAGGTACATAGTTTTGGGAGAATATTATAATCATAGCTACAATAAAATGACTCATATTTTACAAACTTGCTGTCCTTTAGAGCATCCAGATCATATTAAAATTTCCTCACAGGCATATTTATATTCGACTAAACATTAAAATTACCTTTCATGGCTGGGCGGTGGTGGTGCACACCTTTAATCCCAGCACTTAGAAGGCAGAGGCAGGCAGATTTCTGAGTTCGAGGCCAGCTGGTCTATGGAGTGTGTCCCAGGACAGCCAGGACTACACAGAGAAACCCTGTCTTGAAACCCCCTCCCCCCAAAAAATACCTTTCATGACGTCTAGAAGTTTGATGTTGTTCTTTAGTATGATGGACTTCCAAATTATAGCCTAAAACCAAGGTACAAGAAAATCAATGATATGGTATTGGAATTAGGCAAAATTCAAGTTACTCTGAATTTTCACAGCAATGAACCTGATTTATTCAACTCAATATTACTCCATTGAAATAAGAGATGATCATCAGTAACACAGAAACATTTTTCCCTTATTTTGAGAAGCAAAAAAACTTCAGTCTTACCAGTAGCAGTGAGGTTCCAGTAGGTCTCCAGCATCACATCTTTGTAGAGATTTTTCTGGGAAGGATCCAGCAAATTCCACTCTTCTGCAGTGAAGTTCACATGCACATCATCGAAACTCACTGGTTCCTAAAATATCACATACATGTATACAACACAAAGCATGATACTGACATCAATACAAAGTAAAGTTATGCTTCCTAGACAATATAATCAAATAATTCAGGTGATTCCTCCACTTATTTTCTGACACACAATTTATAATATAATCACCATGTCAGTTTAGAAGAAATTTGAAATATTGACACTTGAACCCTTGACACAGGGTTCACCTGTGTCACTCCTGAACCCTTAGAATAAGATATAGCCTTGCAACACAAATGGCAATTGAGAGAGATATGCAGGGGGAAACAGATCAACTGTACTGAGCACACATCTGAAAAGCTGGATGAAAAATTACTAACTACAAACGTGATGGGCAAGCTGTGTGTATTTGCTCATGTCTTTAATTGCAGAGGTACAGGCAGGTATATGTCATTGAGCTGGATGCCAGCTCGGTCTATGCAATGAGTTTCAGGACAGCAAAAGTTACATGTTAAGAACCTCACTCTGCTACAAAAATAAAGCAGGAAACAAAAATGATAGAATGAACTCACAGTTCTTTACTGAAGTTACTGCAAAAAATTATGCATTCACTGCAGTTCTATATTCACCTTGCATAAACATAAAGTGAACCAGTTTAAACAGCAACATTAATTAAATTTTATTTAAAGGGAATGCATGTATAAACAGTTAAAAATTGACAGATGAAAATATTAGTAATATATATGTTTTATTTTGTTTGTTTTTCATTTTTGTGTGTGTGTGTTTTCGAGACAGGGTTTCTGTGTATAGCCCTGGCTGTCTTGGAACTCACTCTGTAGACCAGGCTGGCCTGGAACTCAGAAATCCTGTCTCTACCACTCAAGTGCTAGCATTAAAGGCGTGCAGTACCACCACCCAGCAGTAATGTACATGTTGATAAGAAATAAAGAATGCAGTTCAGGAGTTATAGCTCAGGAGATGGAAGCTCTTGCTGGTCTTACACATAATAATGGTCAATTTCTAGCATACACATGTGGACCAACACCTGTCCATATCTTCAAGATCATGAGTTCTGAGGCCATCTTCTGACAACAGTAAAGATGAGGCACACATTCATATTCATGTACCCAGCCATAATATACTTATTTATTCAAAAATTTCACAACAATCATAAGAGGCAGAACATCATACACCTGCAATTCAATGAATCTGAAGCATCAGATAATATTGATGACATGAGCAGGAGCCATCTGGAGAAATAGAATATAATTTATGCATTTGGCTGAATTTCAAAATAAAAGAGGTGGATGAAGAGCAGCAAAAAACCATGTGCTTATTGAACAAAAACATGTCAGGTGGCTTATGTGGTTTCTATATCTACAATCAGAACAGGAATTGCTTAACAGAGAATTTTGTTCTAGAAAATCAAAAACAGAATGAATAAAGTTAAAAATATAAAACCACCAGGTTTGCAAAATAGCATAGCATTGAACATCAAATGTGTGCACAGTATCTTATGTGATTGGGGACTGAGTCCAAATGGGGAATGTATGGGAGCATGAGAAGAAAGCTGAAGGATCAGATTCAACCACAGCACTGGAGACACCCAGAACAAAATTTATCCAGTATAAAAAAAATGCAGAGATAAAGCTGGAGCAGAGACTGAAGGTGTGGACAATGAAAACTCATTCAATTGGAGACCAACATGGACAAGCTTGAATCTATGACATTATTAAGAATACTCTGTGATGCTCCCACACAGGAGCCTTGCATAGTTGTCCATTGAGAGGCTCCACCCAGCAGCTGACTGAAACAGAAACAGAGATTTACAGTAAAACATTGCATGCACCTTGGTAACTCTGATGGAAGAGTTGGGGGAAGGATTGAGTGCCCTGAACAGGATAGGAATTCCACAGGAAGACCAGCAGACTCAATTAACCTTGACCCTTGCGGCCATTAAGAAACTGAGACAAAAACAATAACACTCACAGGTGGACAAAGGACTGATGGCCTGTAAGTAGCAGATGTGCAGCTCAGTCTTCATGATGGTCCTACAACACCTGTAGCAGGATCAGTCCCTAAAGCTGCTCTCTATCATTGGAATCTGTTCCCATAACTGGGCTGCCACGTCTGGCCTCAGTGAATAGGATGCACTTAACCCAATAAAGACATGATGCACCATCATGGATTCCCAGGGGATCACACCCTCTCAAAGGACCAACAGGAGATACAGTAGGAACTCTGTAAAGGCAGGTGACTTAAAGTAGGGACTCCACTAATTCAGAGCCATTTTATTTATAATAACTTGAAAGTGGAAATAATCCAGATGCTGTTCAACCAAAATATGGATATAGAAAATGTATTTACAAAAGGAAAACTATTTAGCTATTAAATACAAGGGCATCATGCATTTTGCAGGCAAATGGATACAGCTAGAAACTATCATCTTGATTGAGGTAATCCAGACCCAAAAGCACATGCATGTATGTACTCACTTACAAGTGAATAATAATCATAAAATACAGGAAACCCAAACTACATTTCATAGACACAAAGAAACTAAGCAAGAAGGAAGGCCCAAATGAGCATGGTTGAATCTCACTCAGAAGGGGGAGTAAAGCAATCATAGGAGGCAGATGAAAGAGAGAGAACTGTATGGGAGAGCAGATAAGAAGGGGAAATAGGGGAGAACCAGCAACAGGTGTGGTGAGAGACAAGAGAGAGCCAGAGGGGAAAATGAATCAAAATCTGCAGCTGGCTGAGGGTTGGAGGGGGTACATTTAGAGTGTGCCAGAGACCATAAATAAGTACCAAGGAGTCTAAGGTTGATCTTAGCTGAGATGTATAGCAGTTAGATATGGATGCTGGAGAGGCCACATCCTGCAACAGGCAGGACCCTTAATAGAGAGTTAAAGACCCAACCAGTCCAAAAATCTTTCTACCCAAAATTTGTCCTGTCCACCAGAATACAATCTACAACATAGATTCTGTACAGCAGCAAAATAATGTTGTTGTTGTTGTTCTAACTTGCTTCTCTGCTGCTGTGGTTGAATCCTCTAAGCAAAAGCATCTCAGGTAATAAGTGGTTGTTGTACATGGTTCTGTCAGATCACAGTCCATCATTTTGGGAGCTTATATTAGAAACTGAAGGCAAAAAGCATGGACAAACATTGTCTCCCGGCTTGCTCTCTTGCTTGCTCACTGTCTCATGCTCAGCCTGCTCTCTCATCCAGCCCAGGACCACTTGCTTAGGGATATTGCCACCCTCAGTGGAAGAGTCTTCCTTTTTTTTTTTTTTTTGGTTTTTCGAGATAGAGTTTCTCTGTGTAGCCCTGGCTGTCCTGGAACTCACTCTGTAGACCAGGCTGGCCTCAAACTCAGAAATCTGCCTGCCTCTGTCTCCCAAGTGCTGGGATTAAAGGTGTGCACCACCACTGCTAGGCATAGAAGACTCTTCCTAATCAATCTTTGACACTATCTTGATCTCTCACAGAGATAGTAACCAGCTGTCCTGATGAGGACAGGCACTCAATTGAGGTTCCCTCAGATGACTTTAGCTCTGAAATGCTGTGAACTGAAAACAACTATGACACAGAAAAATAATAGATGAAGAAGTTGTAACAACCAATAACCAATGATCTAACCATATCAATACAGAAGCTCCTGCCACCACATGAGGAATTTGTACTTTTGGCTGAGCAAGAACAAAATAGGGAGGGGACCTGGCTCAGAGCATCGAAGGATATACTGGAATGGGGAGCTCAGAGGCTGTGCTGACCTGGGATGAGGTATCTTTAATCCTGGGTTCCCAGGCCAGTGCAACCAAAGAATAGGCTAAAACAACTGGAAGGTGGACAGAAAAGCAGATTGTTTCACAGACCCAGAAATGATCACCACAAAAAAACAGGATCTCTGACCCAAGGAAGATATGCTAAATTTCTTAGAATCAATGAAGAATGACCTTCCATCTCATGACAGCTCCAAGTTCAAAACTACAGAGTCACATATGAACTGGGCAGAGGGTAGTTCAGGAAGTGGGAAATGAGGTCTTTGTCTTTCTACCCTGTAAAACAAGGTAGGCAGAGCCTGATTTTGCCCTGAATGCTGTCTCAAAGAGCTCTCTGTCATGGACTAGTCAATGGGTCAAGGTCCTGTTGCTAAGAAGTATTTATGCCAAGGTGTGGGGCTGGTAACTAAATCGATGAGGGTAGAATCTCTCTCATTTCCTCAGTCAGAGAATAAGAAAGTTTCACACACAAAATGGACAGCCACAAGGGGGTGGTAAAGGCTACCCAGCAGATTCCTCCAGTTGGATAGAGGAGAAAATGAAGACAGGATGGCAAGTGTGAGCCCTGCCAGGGTTCCAAGTCTGCTCTAACCTTCCCAAAAATTAAGACCAGAGAAACACCGTCCACTATACCAGACTCTGGAACATCTTCGAAGCACTTCAGGGATACAACTCTCCAGCGTATCCACTATAGCAGGGTTCCAGGTTCAATTTAGTCATCTCCCTCCACAGATATTCAAGAAAAACCTGAAAACCAAAGCACACACACACAAATCTCGCAGACAAGCCACTGACTTAGAAACAATGGTTCATCTTAACAACTAGCCTTTCATTCCTTTACTTGGGAGTCTTGAGGGTCTTGGGGTTCCAGTCAATGCATTAAGATGTTATGTCCAAGTCAGAGAGACCCCAATGACCAACAAGGAGCCTATTGTAATGCAAACACATGGAGGTCTTCATTATGAGCTCTGTAATAAGGATTCTCACCAGTCAGCCTCACGTGAGATCAAATCTGAGAAACCAAGTCTAGGGGTGCTGGATATTTATTTCAGTTACAACAAGATTGGAACATTAACACACAGGTCAGCAACTTAATATTTTAAAAGCTGCATGACTGGCATAATGTGCAGGAACCAACCAAGGGGATAAAATCATCTGACAACCATGACGGTTAGACTAACTTCTCTGTAAGGTGTATTAGTTATTGATATGTAGGTTAACCCTGCAGTTGTACCTTGACTGGCTGTGGACAAGGGAGGTTTGTCATAGGATGTTTGCTCAAGTGGACTTTGTGCAATCTCAGAAACAGAATTAATTGGGCTTTACAAACTCATCTTTGTGCCTGAGGTCCTTGTTACTGAAAGATGTTCCTGTTCAAGCAAAAGCCATGCATGGCAGTCAAAAAGGTACTTTATCCAAAGACCTGCCTCACTATCTGTTACTGCACTGTCTGGAACTGTTTTCCTGAGCAGGTACCCCACAGCTCTGGAATTTCAAAATATTAGGGTTTCAAAGGTAACTTCAATATTACAGCTTCTTGTTCCAGTATCTGGGATCCACACATGATCATCTGTGCTCCTCAAAAGAGATTGGGTCACTTCTCCAGCTCTTCCATCTATAGCACTCTAGCTGACTCCACTATACTGCTGCTGCTGCTCTTTCTGCTCATCCCATGGGACTGACATCTTCAATATGCTGGGTTCTTCCCCTGTGACTAAGATTCACTGCATTACTGTCATACACTCCCTTCACCAGTCAATCCTTAGCTGCTCTGCATGAGATTCATTTATGCCTTCAAACCAATACCACCTGGGTGATTCTCACACATGATCAACTCCAGGTGCACAACAAGGGACAACATTGGCTATCTCTGGAACACAGCTTCTTTGTCCTCTCAGAAAACACTCACCACAAGATTTCACCTCAGTGATACTGGTTTCTCCTTCATACCCACTAAATTTTAAACTACATCCAACCAGCATCAATTGTCTCAGTCATCCCTTCTATTCTTTCCTCCCAAAGCCACATGGACAAAGCTGCTGATTTCCTCTGCTTGCTCGGGTTGGAACAGGGCCCCTTCTATTACATCATCTCCAACTTTATATTTTTCAACAACTTCACTGCCTAAGCTCAGTTGTCCTGGATCTTACTCAGTAGATGAACCTTGAACTCAGAGATCTGCATGGCTCTGTCTCCTGAATGCTGGGTAATACGTTTGTAACACTTTGCCCATACCTAAACTTTCCCTTACTTAAAACGTGTTCTGTACCATGAAGACTTCAATCAGAGAACTGCTTGGTGCTCATCTCCTGGGATTTAAGGCTTGTACCTCCATGCTTGTACTTAAGTACTTTACTTTAGATCTTAAAATGAAAGCCCAGAATAGTAATCACAGTTCATTGATGGTCAGTTTCACACATATTGGTGACCCTTGTGTCCACATGAAAACGATGACCAGGTGACAATTGAAAGATATAAAAATTTATAAAGGGTATGGAAAGTTTGTATTACCATCTAGAGCTGAGCCAAAAATGTAGGGCAGCAGGTTCACTAGCTCCAGGTTCCAGGAACTGGCTGACCACAAAGAAAGCAGAACTAAAACTACAGGTCAGCTGGGTCATTCCAGGAACTGGCTGACCACAAAGTAGATGGTTGAGCAAGATTCAATTCCTGAGAAAAACATGTACAGGATGTTTCCCACATGACCGACTGAATGATGGGCTGGGACTGTCCACTATTTTTATGATACCCTTCCTTTGTTTCCTGCTCACCCCCCTGGTTGGTTTTTGTTTTTTTTTTTCCTTTAAATACCCTTCTCCCCCTGGCCTTGGAGTCGACACTCCTCATTATGAGTCTCGACCTCAGCCCGGCTGATTCCTGAAATAAAACCTCTTGTGTCTTATGAGTTATTGAGTGGTTGCGATATCCCGGGACTAGAGTGAGGGTCTCCCCTCCTGGGGGGTCTTTCTATAATAACTCCCAACACAATACAGTTCTCCTTTATACAAGTCTGGGGGTGTGTCCATAGGTCCGCCAGCCAGTACCTGTAAGCAGCTCCAGTCATGCCCCTGCCTCAGATTCATGGGCAACCTGGGGCCTCCGCTTCCACCAGCCCGCAACCATACCTGGAGGCTCCAGTCATCTCCCCAGTCAGCAGCAGCCCGGCGGTGGGCGATCAGATTGCTTCTCGCGGTCTGTGACGTCAGAAGGAGCCCTCAGATGCCGCCGGGACCACGATGCTCCTCCCAGATCGCAGCAGTGGTGGCGGGAGCGACCGCAGAGGTCTCCAGGCAGACTCTCGGCTCTTGGTGATGTCAATCAGCTCCCAGTGAAGTCAATCAGCTCTGGCGGGGATCTCCGAACCCCACACATATGAGCAAGGCCCAAGCCTTCACTGGAAATGTAGTCTCTGGCCGGCTGCCATCTTACTTTTCCTCGCGGCATCATGGGATATGTAGTTTGAAGGCCAGCCCCTATCTTGGCATGAGTCCTTATGGGAAATGTAGTCTCGGGCTGGCCGCCATCTCTGCATAGCCCTGGCTATCCTCACTCTGTACACCAAGCTGGCCTCAAACTCAGAAATCTGCCTGTCTCTGCCTCCCAAGTGTTGGGATTAAAGGCGTGTGCCATCAATTATTGATTATGGCTATTGATTAGCATTGGTTATTGATTATTGATCAGCATTGACTGCTGGTTATCGATTATTGATTATCATGATTATTGATCACTTTTGGTTATTGACTAGTATCGATTATTGGTCATTGATTAATACTGATTATTGATTAGCATGATTATTTATCATTATTCCATCACTGTCATCCACCTGCCTCTCCATTCCAAGTGCCGGGATTAAGAGAAACTTCTCAGAAGCAGCAGGGAAGAAGATGGAGAGAAGACCTTAGGGAAGAGGGACCAGGAAGGGGTGGGCAATGTGGAAATGTAAAAAATTTTTAAAAATTTAATTAAAAAGAAAAAAGGAAACATAATTGAAAAAATATGCATTTACATTGAGTTTGAAAAAGAGCAGATAGATGGTTTCCTGGCAGAGAAAGTGGCGTTAATTCACTACTCTTTGACATGGCTGCTATGTGCAGTGTTAGCTTAAGTGATCTGCAACATGACACACACAGCTACAGCCAATGGCCTGTGTCTCACTCAGCTGGCCTGACTTAACACTAAGAGTGCATTGGATAGATCTCCAAAGTTGGAAATTCAATATTCCTTGGATTATGCTAAAATTCCCCAATTATATACCTATCAATCTAGTTTGGCTTCATTCACCTGACAGGAATAAATACATGCTGGCAAATTAGAAAATTATTACCATGTCACCATCAGGTCTTTTTTTTTGTAATGGTGACTCCAGGGTTAGTGATTGGAAGTGATGTTATTAAAACGATAATCTCAACAAAAGTAACATATATAAAAAGTGGTTCACTTGCCTCCCTGTCCAATTTAACAAGAAAATACAACCATGGGATTAATCTAACATTGGGTTAAATGTAAGCTGAATACCTCACAGAATCTGTCATGGAGCCTATGATGGGTCCCACCATAAATTTCATTGTGTGGACACAAACTATTGTATATCAAGTTCATTGACATAAAGTGGACCTTTTCACTTCCAGAAGTTATAGCCACATTCCGTTCCATGATGTTGGTACTTGATTCTGTAATAAGGAGTAGCATTTATCACCCTCTGGTTAATGAGTGTGAGCCCCTTTATATTGCCAAAGAAGGTCTTAAATATTCCAACATAGCTGAAGTACAAGAAAAAGGCTTTGAAACCAACGGTATGAAGATGATAGAGGCCCTAAAAGTGGAAATGATGAAATCACTTAAAGAAATCAAGGAAAGTACAAACAATTGGAGAAAATCAATAAAAACCTCAAAGACAGCCAGGAAAACACAAACAAGAAAGTGGAGGAAACCAACAAATCTTATAAATAGAGCCATGCAAAACAAACTGAGAGTGGAAGAAAACAAAACTGTTGAATACCTAAAAGTGGAATTAGAAACAATAACAAAAATACAAACTGAGGGAATGATGGAAACAAAACTTTAGGACTGCAAAAAGAAACTATGAAGGCAAAATTCATAAAAAGATTACAGAGATGGAAGACAAATCTCAAGCATTGAAGATACAATAGAAAGGATGCATATATCACACAAAGAAAATGTTAAATCTAAAACTTCCTGACATAAAATATCTAGAAAATCTAGGACATTTTGAAAGGATAAAACATAAGGATACTAGGACTAGAGGAAGAATATTAGATCAAATTCTCAGAAAATATTGATGACAAAATCTTAGAAGAAAAATTTCCTAACATAAGGAGGGAGGTACTTATCACAGCAAAAAAAAAAAAAAATCTCATCAAAACACCAAACAGAATGGACCATAAAATTAAGTCTCCTTGCTATATAATAATCAAAACATCCAGTACAAAGAAAGAATACTAAAAGCTGCAAAGTTCAAAAGCCAAGAAACATATCAATGAGGATCTATTAAAACTGCAGATGACTGGAGTCTCTATACATCAGATGGCCTTGGACATATATGCTGCAGAAACTATAGATGCCCAGATTATTATATGTAGTAAAAGCTGGCCAGGCAGTGGTGGCACATGCTTTGATTCCAACACTTGGGAGGCAGAGGCAGGCAAGGATTTCTGAGTTAGAGGCCAGCCTGGTCTACAGAGTGAGTTCCAGGACAACCAGGGCTACACAGAAAAACCCTGTCTCCAAAAACCGGAAAAAAAAAACTTAATCACTATTAATAGAAAAAATCAGATAGTCCATGCTAAAGTCAAATTTAAACAATATGTACATACACATACAAACTTACACAAAGTTATATACAAAGAATCCAACTCAAGAAAGTTAACAATACACATGAAAACACAGATAGTATATAACCTTGTATTATCTGCAAAAGAAAAGAAAGCACACAAATACTCCAACACCAGCACCAGCAGCAACAACAATAAAATACAGGGAGTTAACAATCACTGTTCATTGACTCTCTCAGTATCAATGACCTCAGTTCACCAATAAAAAGATGAAGGCTAACAGAATAGATACTAATAAAATCTATCCTTCAATTGCAGACAAGAAATATAGCTCAAAATTGAGAATAGCATTAACTCAAGGTAAAGAAATGTAAAAAGATATCCCAAGCAAGTGGATTAAAGGAGCAAACTGGTGTAGTCATTTTGAAATGTAGCAAAATAGATATTAAACAAAATTAATAAAAAGGACTGGAGAAAAACACTACAAATTTCTTAAAGGAAAAAAAGTCACCAAAATGACATTTCAACTTTTAACATCTATGCCTTAAACACATGGTCAGCAACCTTCATAAAGCAAAGTGTTTTAAAGCTAATATCACATAACACGCATTCACTTATATTCCATGATTTCAATACCCCATTCTCACCAGTAGACAAATTCTCCAGACCAATAAAAATTGAGAAATATTCCAGCTATCTGACAACATGAACATGAGTCCAGCTGACACTTAGAGAACATTCTACTGAAATATAGGATAATATGCCGTCTGCTCAGCACCTCATGAAACTTACTTGTAAACTGAACACATATTCAGACACACTGCCAACCTCAATACATACAAGAAAATTGAAATAACACCAGGTATCCTATCAGACCACCATGGATTACAGCTGGATATCAACAAAACCAGAAAGAACACAAAGCTTACAAACTCATGGAAGCTGAACACCTCACTATGAATGAAAAATATCTTAAGACAAACATAGAGGAAGACATTAGAGACTTTCTAGAATTCAATACAAATGAACATAAAACATGCACAATTTTACAGAATACAAAGAAAATGAAACTGGTTCTAAGATAAAAGTTCATAGCACAAAATGTGTACATGACAAATCTGGAGAGCTCTCATACTGGCAATTCAACAGCATGCTTTAAATTCTAGAACAGAAACAAGTGAGCAATGAAAAAAAAAGATTAGAGATCAGTAAATTATCAAGTTGGGGGCTGAAATCAACAAAATAGAAAGAGAATAATGCAAAGAATTAATGAAACATGGAATTGCTCCTTTGAGCCTTTTATTAGATAAGATAGTTAAACCCTTATTAAAAAATGGAGACTATCCAAATTAATGAAATCTAAAATGAAAATGGGGACAAAATAATAGACAATGAAGAAATCTAAAGAATGGTAATGACATAGTTTTAAAAAGCCTCAACTCCATCTAACTGGAATTACTAAAAATAATGGAAAATGTCCTCAATAGGTTCCTCTTACCAAAGTTAAATCAAACTAAGGGGAAACAACTCAAACTGCCTAAACATCTAGAAAAATAGAAGTCATTACAAGTCTTCCACCAAAAAGAGCCCAGGGCCATGAATTTTAGGGTAGAATCCCACCAGACTTCCAAAGAAGAGTTCAGAGTTCTTGGAGTGATTAAGGATACAAGGAACATACCTAAACATAATAATGTTGCTTTACTGCAAACCTATAGCTGTCATTAAATTATAGAAAGAAATTCTAATTAATTCCACTAATTCACAAAGAAGAGAAGGTGATCCATTCTCTCCATATCTATTCAAAATACTATCTAAAATTATAATGTTAACTAGTCCTATATTGAAATTACAATTTAAGGCCGGGCAGTGGTGGCGCACGCCTTTAATCCCAGCACTTGGGAGGCAGAGGCAGGCGGATTACTGAGTTCGAGGCCAGCCTGGTCTACCGAGTGAGTTCCAGGACGGCCAAGGCTATACAGAGAAACCTTGTCTCGAAAAACAAACCAAAAAAATTAAAACAAACAAAAAAAAAGAAATTACAATTTAATGTTAACTAGTCGTTTACTGCAATTTGCAATGTAATGTTAACTAGTCCTATATTGCAATTTACAATTTAATTCTAACTAGCCTTGTATGCAACATACAGTTTAATGTTAACTAGTCCTATATTCCAAGTCCTATATTGCAATTTACAATTTAATGTTAAATAAGTTAACATTCAATTATAAATTTAAAGAAGAAGTAAAATTATCTTTATCTGCAGATGATACGATAATAAGCACAAGTGAACTAAAACTTCCCAAAGGCAATTCCCAGAGTTGATAAACACTTTCAGCAAAGTTGTTGGATACACGATTAACTAAAAAAGAAAAAGAAAAACCAGTGGCCTTTGTATGTACAAATGAGTTTACCAGTGTAAGCGAAATAGAGAGACATCATAAAGTTTGAACTGATGGTTGATGCCTGTTGAATTTTGTTTCTACATAATGAATAACCTTGAGTAACTCAATGTGTGTTGGGTAAGATCATACAAATTATTTGTAGTCACAGATTACTTTTGATATTATTGAAGGTGCTCAAAGACTATTGTAATATACAAAGACTTTAATAGATTGATTACTTACTAAGGAGTTTAGTCTTCTATAAAGATACCAGAAAGTACAAGACTTTAACACATTGGCCAGGTTTATGGGGTTTCTCGCATTATGACTTTTTCTCATGGTTTCTGGGATGACTGCCACATGCAAAGGCTTTACCATATTGCTTATTCATAGCGTTTCTCCCCAGGATGTGTTCTTCTATGTTCATAGATGTCTGTGTTGTGAAAAGGTTTTATCTCATTGATTACATTTGTATGATATGTCTTCAATGTGTTCTGCTGTGTATTCGAAGATGACTGTGATATCTAAATGGGAATAAGCAAAAGAAACTTGCCCTAAGGACTGACTTTTGGTTACCAACCTCGACTTAATCTTGAACTGAGACTAAGTTCAAGTCCCAGGTCATGGGGGACCTGTGTACTTAACAATGTCTGACCAGCTTTCATCACTCATGTTTTGTTACCTAAAACATAACAACTGTTCGTAACCATGATTTTTGTTATTCATGTTTTATTTCTCAAACTTTAATGCATGTTTCTATTCACAAAAGAACAAATGGCTGTAATAATGTAGAACATACAACCTAAATTCTGTATCCTTTGACATAGAGTAGAACAAATGCTCGGCTGTCCTTGAACTTGCTCTGTAGATGAACCTTGAACTCAGAGATCTGCATGGCTCTGTCTCCTGAATGTTGAGTAACACATGTGTAACACTTTGCCCATACCTAAGCTTTTTATTACCTAAAACTTGTTCTGTACCAGGATGACTTGAATCAGAGATCTGCTTGATGTTCATCTCCTGGGATTTAAGGTGCATACCACCATGCCTGGACCTAAGTATATCCCTATCCTTTTAGATTTTAAACTGAAACCCAGTATAGTAATCACAATCTGTCCATTGTCAATTAGACAAATACTTGTATCTCCTTATGTCCACATAAAAACAATATCCAGTTAATAATAATGCCTAACATAATACAGTTCTCATCCATACAACTTCACACTCATATGTTTATGTGGATGGTATGTTATCATGTCAACATTTCTTTAATAACACTGTGTATCTTTGATCACAAGATATACCTTCTTTCAACTTCCTGGTGAGATTTTCTCTTTGAAACTAACATTTATATATTTCTTTTCTAAGATTACTAAGCATGATCAAAACAATCACCATGAGAGTAAATAGAGGCTAAAGGCTGTACTTGGTTTCCTGAGACTTCCTTTGTCAATGCATTGAACCAAATAAACCTCTTTACCTTCAGACAAGGCTAAAAGGTGGCAACATTCTTCAACAAAGCATTATAAAAACTATATACAAAGTTGAAATTACCCTTATAATATATGTGTTCTACTAGCATGGCCCATGAAGTTCCACTTAATGCATGTACAAACCCAAAGTCTAAAAATCCACATTGCTTCCAACAAAAGCATGGTCAGGCCTACCAATAAGAATACTTAAGGCTGGGGTACCAACTTCTGTCTTAAATAGAATTTCTATTGCTACGAAGAGACACTGTGACAAAGGCAACTGTTTTAAAGGCAAGTAGTTAACTGGGTCTGTCTTACACTTTCAAGTGTTTAGTTCATGACTAACATAGCAGGAAGAATGTCAGCATGCAGGCAGCCATGATGCTGGAGAAGGAGCTGAGAGTTTTGCATTTTCATGAGAAAGCAGTCAGTAAGAGACTGTCATCCAGCAAAATAATAGCAGAGACTGTTTTGTACTGGCCAGAGCTCCAAAGACCACCACCATAGGAATTTACTTCTTTCAAAACAGTAATATCTAACTAGGCCAAACATACTAACATTGCCACTTCTTAGGGACAAGCAAAAAACATGGACACACACTGTTTCCTGGCTTGCTCTCTTGCTTGCTCACTATCTCATGCTCAGCCTGCTCGCTCATCCAGCCCAGGACCACTTGCTTAGAAATATTGCCACCCTCAGTGGAAGAGGCTTCCTAATCAATCATCAACACTATCTCACACAGACATAGCAACCAGCCATTTTGATGAGGGCATGTCCTCGATTGAGGTTCCTTCAGATGACCGTAGCTCTGAAATGCTGAGAACTGAAAACAACTATGACACAGACACAATAATAAATGAGGAAGTTGTACAACACAAAACCAATGATTTAACCATATCAATTACAGGAAACTCTGACAACACAAGAGGGAGTTGGAGTTGTGGCTGAGCAAGGACAAAATAGGGAGGGCACCTGGCTCAGAGCAGGGAAGTATTCACTGGAATGGGGATCTCAGAGGCTGAGCTGACCTGGGATGAGCATCTTTAACACTGGGTTCTCAGGCCAGTACTACCAAACAGGAGGATAAAACAGCTGAAAGGTGGACAGAAAAGCAGATTATACCACACAACTGGAAATGGCCACCAACAAAAGATAAGACCTTTTTTCCAAAAAAATATGCTAAATTTGTGAGAATCGATGAAGAACAACATTACATCTTATGATAGCTCCAAGGTCAAAACTACAGAGTCACAGATGAACTGGGCAGAGGGTAGTTCAGGAGATGAGAAATGAGGTCTTTGTCTTTCTACCCTGTAAAACGAGGTAGGCAGAGCCTGATTTTGCCCTGGGTGGTGTCTCAAAGAGCTCTCTGTCATGGACTAGTCAATGGGACTAGGTTGTTAAGAAGGATTTAACTGAAGGTGTGGGGCTAGTAAATAAATCCATTAGGATGGAGTCAGCCTCATTTCCTCAGTAACAGAATAATAAAGTGCCACACACATAGCAGACAGCCACTAGGGGACGGTAAAGGCTACCCAGCACATTCCTTCATTTGAACAGAGGAGAAAATGAAGACCGGATGGCAGCTGTGAGCCCTGTAGCAGGGTTCCAAGTCTGCTCTAACCTTCCCAGGAATTAAGACCAGAGAAACACCGTCCACTATACCAGGCTCTGAAACATCTTCCAAGCCCTTTGTGGCTTCAACTCTCCAGGGCATCCACTATACTGTGCTTCTACAGTCACTTTAGTCATCTCGCTCTGCAAATACTCAAGAAAAATCTAAAATCCAAGGCACACAGACACAAATATGACAGATAAGCCACTGACACAAAGAACAGCAATGACACATCTTAACAGGTAGCCTTTCAACTCTTCAGTTGGGATTCCTGAGGGTTCCAGGGTTCCACTCCATGCACCAAGATGTTGTGTCAAAGTCACTGGGACCCCAGAGACCACCAAGAACCTATTGCAATTCAAATACACAAATGTCTGTACTATGAGCTCAGGCACAAGGACTCTCACCAGTCAATCTCACATCAGGTCCAAACTGAGAGACCGAGTCTAGGGGTGCTGAGTATTTATTGTAGTTAGAGCAAGATTGGGGCATTAACATACAGGTAAGCAACTTAATATTTTTTAGAAATTGTATTTCTGGCATAATTGGCAAGAACAAATCAAGGGGACAAAACCATCTGACAACTATTATGGGTAGGATAACAATTTATTTTTACTCTTTAATGTTAATTAGTTATCTATATGTTGCTAAACCCTGCTGTTGTACCATGACTGGCTGTTGATAAGAGGGTTTTGTCATAGGATGTCTGCTCATGTGGACTTTGTGCAATCTCAAAAACAGAGTTGGATGGACTTCATAAACTCATCTTTTTGACTAAGCCCCTTATTATCAAAAGATACTACTGTTTATCTGCCAGCCATGCCTGACAGTAGAACAGGTACTTTATCCAAAGGCCTACCTCACTGTCTGTTACTGCAAACCCTAATATCAGTTGCCCTTACAACTAGAAGCGAATACCAGTGGCCCTTACCATTGGAAAAGAATATTAGTGGAAATTACCTCTCCCCCTGTGTATGCCTCCTGAAGATACTGCAGCAATCCCCACTTGCCATTTCTTTCCTGCCTCATCCCTGTAACATATCCTCCACTTGGGCAGACAGTTCCTGTTCACCCACATGCCATGCCTGAAAGGACACAAGGTAACTTTTCCATAGATCTACCACACTGTCTGTTATCTCAAAAGCAATTTTCACAGTTCCCTCTACTACTGTACTAAACACCAGAAGCAGCCTAACCCTGCTAATGACAAAGTCTCCTTTTAGATTACTAAGATCATCTCTTCCTGCCCTCCTCTTCTCCCAGCTTTCAACATTAGCAAGCATTCCCTTCTGAACATAACAAACAAACAGGTCAGTAAAAGAGGCAACACTCAGCCAAGGCTTTCTGCAAATCCATACATTAAACAGTAATTCAGGAACAAAACTCCCACCCAAACAAGACAAATCAAACATCAGTACCCAAATGAATAATCACTTCAAATCCAGAGGCCTAGACACCACCATTGGAATATAATAAATAACAATCAGGAAAATATGTCACCAAGAAATCCAACCTATCCTATCACAGCACGTCCTGAGAAATTAAAAAATGCAACAGATAAGGTACAAAAGAGGTTGTTTGGGAGAAGGGATAGAGATGCACAAGAGGACCCGCAGACAGGCAGACAGACACGGATCCTAGAGAGAGCCCTGTGAGTTGACAAAGAGAATAGAGAGGGGGGGGCATGTGCAGAGAACAGAGACAGGGAACAAACAGAGAGAGCTGTGTAGCTGGTGGTCCATGTATATAAAGCACACCTGACAACAGCAGCAGGTGATGGAGGCAGGGAATGACTTAAGCATTCAAGTCAGGGAATGACTAAGTCCCTGAGAGCAGAGCATTGAAATTGCCTGTGCACTGACAACTACAGAGACAAGGTTCACCCACAGAACAGGAAGGAAGAATCTCAGGCATTAAAGATGAATATGACAAAATGTATACATCATCAAAAAATGTGGATTCTAAAAGTTTCCTAACACTAAAAAACCAGGAATTCTTCAACATATGAGAAGGGAAGACTACAGATGACTGGAACAGAGGAAAAAAAATATCAACCCAAAGGTCTAGAAAATATTTTCAATGAAATCATATAGAAAATTTTTTCTAAACCAAAGAAGATGACAGATTGGAGGGAAAAAAAGTCCCTTTACCACATAATAATCAAACACTAAATGTAAAAAGTAAAGCAACAAAAAAAACTGCAACAAAAAAAAATTAACAAAATCTAAACAAAACAAAAACAAGTAATGTATGAAAGCAGATCTATCATGTTTATACCTGTCTTCTTAAAAATAGGTTTTGTTTCTTTGTTTTTTTTTTTTTGTTTGTTTGTTTGTTTTCGAGACAGGGTTTCTCTGTGTAGCCTTGGCTGTCCTGGAACACACTCTGTAGACCAGGCTGTCCTTGAACTCAGAAATCCACCTGCCTCTGCCTCCCAAATGCTGGGATTAAAGGTGTGCACGACCACCGCCCAGCTATACCTGTCTTCCAAATGTATACTAATAAAAGACAAAAGGATTTGGACACATGTGCTGCAGAGTCAGAGAAACCACCCGTGTTTCTACAAGAAAGCAACTGGTCCAAATGTTTTGAGCAGATTCAGAATCAGTCATGATAGTGACTTTACTCAGAGGTCACCTCCTGATCTAACACTTGAGGAGCATCACCAGGGACCTCACAGGTAGTCACATGTGGCTGATGCTTCCCATGCAGCCCCAGAAAGGACACAGCACCCCAGGCTCCCACTGCTCAGCCACCTGCCCCTACCCAATGTGGGCAGTGATCCTGTGCTCACCATGACTCGATTTCAGAGTTTCCCTGAGGTATCCACACAGCACCCACAGCAGAGCTCAGAGCAGGGCACAGATGACCATTCAAGCCTCCACAGGAACAGCAAACTTGCAAAATGGCACCCGGAAGAACCCGCCTCCTTGTCTGATTGGCAGGTCTGCCTGGGAGCCTTGATTGGCCAGTGAGTCTTACCACTCCTCAAGGTTAAAGTGTGCTTCTGGACCTGAGTCAGATCTTTTCCAGATCTCAGGAGGGGTTTGCACTCCATTAGCATTTGTTTCTGTCTTCAAAGAGGAATCTCACCCCACCCAGCCCTCGGGGAGAACCCAGGATTCCAGCTCTGGCTGTTCAGCCTCCTGCTCCTCCCCTCTGAGAGCAATGATCCTGCACCTACCAGGACCTGACTCCAGACCTTACCTGAGCTTTCCTTACAGCACTTGCCTTCTTCTTCCTGTAATAAGGGTGAACAGCTTCCATAGCCCAGTACTCAGTGTGCAGTGGAGGTATCAATCTGACACACAAAGAGGAAGGATGCCCTGGTTATTTCTTAGCATTCTATCTAAACTCCACCCCAGTTACCTGGCAACAGCCAGGTATGCTCCTCCCCATGGTTACCTGGCAACAGCTGGGTAGGCCTGACTCCCTGCAAAGGTAGCCAGCCACCTCCTCTCTCTTTTGATCTCTTTTTTTCCTTTTTGAGACAGGGTTTCTCTGTGTAGCCCTGGCTGTCCTGGAACTCACTCTGGAGACCAGGCTGGCCTCGACCTCAGAAATCCACCTGCCTCTGCCTCCCAAGTGCTGGGATTAAAGGCATGTGCCACCACCACTGGGCTCTTTTGATCTCTTGATTGATCTCTTGTTCTCTCTTTCTCTTGCATTCTTGGGCTCTTCCCTTCCCCCTTCTCTCTCCACATGGTCATTCCCAGCCTCTACTTCTCTACTCTGCCTCTCTCTGCTTTTCTCTGCCTCTCCTACCCTCTTAACTCCCTTCCCCATCTCCTGAATAAACTATATTCTATACTATACAGTCTTGTTGTGGTTTGCTCCTGGGGAAGAGCTCTCTTAGCATGAGGCATGGTCCCACCAGCGGAAGAAATATCTCAGCAGGAGGCATGAGCCTGCTGAGACATCCCCTTCCCCCACACCTTCCCACAGACCCATAGAACATATTTCATCTCTCTTTAAAGAGAGGTAACTATGGGGAGGAGGATAACTGGCTGTCACCAGGTAACTGTGAGGTAGAGTTTTAGACAGAATGCTAAAATATTAAAGAGGGATTTTAGGAAACAAGAGTCTTGTTTTGTGGCTTCATGCTGGGCTCTGGGAAACTGCAGTTCCCTTTCACCAGATGACAGATATCAATCAACCCTGCAGAAAAGCCAGAAACATAAGGGAAACATAGTTGAGCACGAGTGTTAGCCAGCACATCTTCATCAGTAAAAAAGTGGAGAAACACAACAGTTGTATTAGTACAGGTTCTGTAGATAAACACATCTAAAATTATAAAGAGAATGAATCTATGTATGTAGAAAGGGGATTTAATAGAATGCCACAATAAAGGCTGTTGGACAATGGAAATTAGAAAAACAAGGACTTGTTGATTTCATGCTGCAGGATATTACAGCTGATCTTCAGTGAATACCAGAATTCTGAAGAATTAAGTACTTACTAATACCAGTTTTAAAAACAAACAAATCACCTTTGTTTTGTAAAAAATAAATAAATAAAAAAAGTAGGGCAAGTACAAAAGACAAAAAACACCACCCTGTTCAATGTCCTTTATAAATGTAGGTTGTCAAAAGAATCTGTAGCCCAGATTAAAGGTGGATCTGAACATCTCAAAACATCAAGATTAATAAATGGTTTCTCATTTCAAAAGTTGTAAATAAGAAATATGCCCCACAGCAAGCAGGGTTTGAGTTAGGGTTAGGAGATTAGACAGTCATGTTTAGGATTAGAATAAGGGTTTTTAGAATTAGGTTTAAAAGGTTTAAAAGGAAATTCAGAAGTGAGGGTTAGGATAGGGTTGGGCTCAGGGTTAAGGTTAAGGTGGCCACCATTATTCTTGATGGTCCCACTGTGTCAATATTATCCCTCTTACACAAAGAAATATGAGGCTTACACGGTAATCATTTCATATCTTGATGGTTTCTTTTATTCTTATTCTGAGAGCTTCTCTCTTACTTAGAGAAAGGCTTTTCAAAATAACCTAAAAGTTTTTCTAGCCATTTACCTCCAAAACCAGCATACTAACAAAGGAATCAAAGACTTTGAAATTCACAGAACCCCACAGATAATCAAAGGATAAGTTTCTGAGAGTTACAGAGCTTGCTGCCAGCAAAGAACATTTATCTTACCCTATCTGGTTTTTCACAATCACTTATTTCTGCAGTTAATTTCCCTCTGAGATAAAATGTGCTTCAGTACTCTTTTGCTCTAGACATGTCTGGTTTAATTTGTAACCAACCTAAACACATGCTTACTAAAGATTTCTATGTGAACTTTGCACTTGACAATGAAAATTCTGAAACAGGAATCCCAGACAAGCAATAGACACAAAGTCATGGCTTATAAATTTTGAATTTTTATTAATTACATCTAGAATATACACAAGACATGGTTTGTTATTCACATGATGTACTTAATAGCAAATGAATTACAAGTAAATTAAACTTGTTAACTTGATCCTAGTTCTTTTTGTTCCTAATGAAAATAAACTTAAAAATTGATATGAAAGGACAAAGATATATTTAATTCTTATATCTACACAGGTAGAATAAATATAAACTGATAATATGATTCTGAATCTTTCCTTGGAATATGTAACATGTATTAAAGAGTTTACTACTCCTAGATCAGAAGATGTTATTAATATTAGGCATTCTCCCCACTCAAACAAGACTAACACATCTATGTTTTTTAAATATGATATATACATATTTTATATTTTATGCAGCCATAAACATGATAATAATTTAAAAAATATTTACATCCAGTAAAACCTCATTGAAAACAGATAAATATACAAAAATAGGCAGATATAGCACAGTGCTTATCTTATCGACTAAATTAAACCACAGCCATTTTCATACCTTCAGCTTTATTGAATTAAAATAGTCACACCAGGGCTTTTTAAATGTTACTGAATCTCTATCAAAAAAAATGACCTGGCTGGCCAGTATTTGTAATAACTTGGAAGGGTAATAACTATTTAGGTAATGCAAATTTGTCTCCAGATGTACTGAGTAAAGTATTTTTAATGTGACTGATTGAAGGATGTCTACAGTCTCAGAAGAAACACTTTGTCAATTTTTTTGCATGTAATATGTATTATTTCACTGTTATCCTAGAGTGAACTATGATAATTTTGAAATGCAGTGCCACTGAGAACTTGGAAAGAGGGGATATAAATTGCTTATTTCCCACCCCTGAATAAATATTCTCACACTAGATTGTGAATTTTTTTTTTTTTTTCTTTTTCGAGACAGGGTTTCTCCATGTAGCCCTGGCTGTCCTGGAATTAACTCTGTAGACCAGGCTGGCCTCAAACTCAGAATTCCACCTGCCTCGGTGTCCCAAGTACTGGGATTAAAAGCATGAGCCACTACTGCCCGGCTTTGTGAATTTTTTGTTAAGCATATTGTATGTTATGTTATAAACATTTATATAATGTTAGAATGATCTAAAAATGTAAATTGTTTCAATAAAGAAGGAGTTATATATATACATTATGATGGCAATTTTCTAAATGAGAAGAAAAGCAAATCTACAAAGCCACTGGAAGTTCTGAAAAAATAAGTGAGGTATTTAAGGCACTTAGATCATAAAGTTTTTGGGAAATACCTATGAGATTAAAGTATCTGTCTTCAGATCAACATTTATGACAAACTGGGTGTCATCTAAGTTTTAGCCTGTGTCCAGTGTGCATTGAGAAGAGTCAAAATACAGGGATGATTTTCTCAGAGCTTCCAAGGAAAGTCATACCCAAGCCAAGCAAGATTATGGAGTAACATTCACTAAGAGAAAAATAGTACAAAGAAAAGCTTGAATATACAGAGATTCCTCAGAAGGTCAAGTGATAACCTAGACAAGAAATTTTGATAGACCTTAACAGAATGTCAACAAGAAGTTGATTTTTCTAAACATGTAATCTTAAGCAGGCATATGTAAAGATGACCACTTTCA
>NW_023045539.1:0-26919 GCF_011762505.2 Arvicanthis niloticus | reverse complement strand
TGCAAAAGTAGAGAGGACTGGTTGTTCCAAATGAAGGTAATAGAATAGGCAAGAACATTTAGATGTGGATTCTAGGATAAATCTGGTGTGTTTTAGTAAAGCCAAGTTACTGGTGTGGGGCCAGAGGGAAGGATAACTTAACCGGCTAAACCTTGGAGAAGTGAAAATTGGGGTATAGAGTGAGGTTGGTTCAAAGGCACAAAATATCCTGCAAAGGGGTACAGGTTTGTGTGTGGTAGTTGGGTAATGCAGAAGTCAAGAGATTGGGTGAGACAAAGGAGTTGGTGGTGGACCAGGCTGAAGCATAGGATGTGGAACCATGCAGAAGCTTAGGGTTGGTTGCTCCAAAGTGCTTGTGTCTAGACAAGTCTGGGACACTGGAAGTTGGACCAAGGCTAGTACTGAGGGTTGCAGATCACCAGGCTAGGAATAGTAGACATTCTGGTAGAATTGTCATTTGGGAGTAGTCCAGATGGTCCTATGGAAGAATGCAAGTTTGACAGATACTTACTGAATCCTAGATGTTGGTGAGGCATAGGAGCCAGGACAGAGGACTTGAAGCCCTGCAGAAGCCATAAGGCAACTGCTACAAGGCACTGGGGCCTATAAAGTGCAAGAACTCTGCTGGGAAACTTGAGCCTAATCTGGTACATTGTAGAAAAAATATCACAGGTTTTATACCGATGTTAGACCATGAGGAAGAAGTTGGAAATCTGGGTATAGAAGGCAGTGGTGAAGGCAGCAGAAAGATGCCTATAGGTGAAGTAGGTAAGGCGGAACTAAAAGTCTAGAGGCTGACTGAGGTGCAGAAGACAGTGTTGGGACTAGACAGGGCATGAAGTGTTAGGCCTGCAAAATCTTATAACTTGGCAACTTCAAATTCTAGGTGACCAGATTAAGTAGGGCTGCTGGCCATGGGATCAAGGGTAGAACTGGCTTGGTTGGTAGAAAAAGTATTAGAGGAAGTGTAATCAAAGTCTAGGCTCTGGAAGGACATGGAGGAGGTCTGTGTATGAAGTAGAGCACTGTAGGTAGCCCAAAGTGCCCTTGAGTGGATGGCATAAGGGTAGTTCCTGGAGGAAACAAAGAAGCTGGTTGAATTCCATGAGAACCTATATGGACTCGCTGGGGAAATCAGATTTGAGCCTGTGTGGAAGATAAGAGTTAGACCTGCAAAGATGGTAGCCAAATAGGCACATAAAACTGGCTGTAGGGACAGTGGCTATATCTGGCTACTGGGGAAAAAACAAATACTGGAATTGGGGATACTCAGAAGGCTAAATCCTAGATGATGAATTTTGAAGTCTGGATATGGACTGAGGTGGTAGAAGCAAACACAAGAATGGTGTGAATGGAAACAGGTGGGGAAGAAGTCTAGTGGATGCCTAGTGATACTCTGCAGTGCAGAAAAAGGAAGAACATGTGGAGGTACTGTTATAGATCCTAAGCTAGATTTTCAGGTTGCGTAAAATAAGCATCTAGTGGTGTAAATGTTCATGAAGGTAAAAGAAGGAGAATGTGAAAATTCTGAGAAAGAAATAGGGTAAGAAAAAGTGGCACAAAAGATCCTATTTGTAGATGCTCATAAACTGGTCTTGATAGGAGCCTCGTGTTGGCTGAGGTGTCAGGGAAGGTATTGTCACCGAGGCTGGGCACTTGATGTGTGATGGTAATTATGCCTAGACTTCTGATGCTCCAAGGTGCAGTAGTAGGAATAGTCCTTGGTTACTGGGTGTCGTGAAATGTGGAAAAATAAGAGTTAATAGTGGTAATCCTCATCATGCCTAGACTCTGTAGACTAGAGGTGTCTGGGTATATAGTTGAATGATAAATTTGGAGCAAAGCTTACTGGGGGTGAAGGCAGGTGGGCCTGTCTTGGACAGTTCTAAAGGTTGAAAGATGCACTAGAGTCAGTGGTAAAAACAGGACAGAATTACTATATGTGAACTCCGAAGAAGCTTATAGGTTGGCATCTGTAAGTGCAGAGGGCTAGACTGGGCTGTGAGACACAGTCTAGATCTGACCTGCAGAAAATAAAACAAGTATTTGGGGTTATTATATTCAACCGGCTGTACTCTAGATGTGTATGGGGGTGGTGGCAGGGCAATAGGTCATGTGGATGGGCACAGATAGGAAGGGCAATTTGGTGCGTCTAGGCTAAGTTCATAAGGAGATGCTAGGACTAGGCCTGGAGCACTTGATATAGGATCTGCAGAAGCCTTGAAGTTAGTTTGCTGCAACATTTGTGACAACAGAGTAGAATGACTGTGTGCCAGGGCTAGATCTAGCTAATTGGTGGAAAAAAAACAAACATCAGGGTACGGTACTTAAAGGCTAGATCATGGAGAGAATGTAGAAAATCTAGGTATAGAGTAGTGTAAAGGAGGCATTGCAAAAGTTTCTGTGATTGGATGCAGGTCTTGGTAGAAGCCTGGAAGTCTGGATGTGGGACCTGTAGAATCTAGTGGTTGGCTATTGCATATTCAGGTGGTCATAATACATTGGGGGTACTGGCTGTAGGTCCTGAGATAGATATAGCAGTTTTTTGGAAATGTGCATCTCTCGTTGGTGATATTGACCAGGCAAAATGTGAATGAAGATAAGGTGATGGTTGCCAGATTAGGCAATGGCAATGACTGTGTGACAGGCACTGGAATTTATAGGGTTTCAGAAAAAAAAAACCCTAGTATCTGATAATGTGCTCAGCAGGCTATGCCATAAAAGAGAACAAAGGAAGTCCTGTGTATGGATATAGAAAAAGCATCTTGTATGTGGAGGTTCATAGACTGAGTCCTGGTGAAAGTTAAGCAGTTGGATAAGGTGCAAGAATATGGTGGTAGAACTATGCTGATGAATATACTGTGAGACTCTGCTGAAGCCTAGAGATTGTCAGTTGTGAGTGGCAAAATGAGGCTGGGTTCATGAGCCCAAGCTGGTTTGATAGCTTGTAGTCTTTACAGAATGAAAAAAAGTAAGGCATGATACTTATCAGAGTAGACCCTGAAGAAGAATGTGGAAAAGTCTGGGTCTGGATTAGAGTAGTGGTGGTTGTGCAAAAAGTCCTGTGCATGGATAAAGTTTGAGATGGTTCTGGCAGATGCAGATAGGTTGAATGAGCTCCAGGAGCTTATGGGACTAGCTTGTGCACCAAATGTAGGGCCACATAGAAGTCTAGAAGTTAGCTGCTACAAGGCAAATATGGTCAGACTAGTCCAAGCTACTGGCTGTGAGATCTGGCTGCATTTGGTAGTTTGGAGGAAAACAAGTACTGGTTTTGAAGGTACTAAACAGTGAAGATCTTAGGGGGAGAATATAGGAAGTCTGTGTAAGGAGAGGAAAGATCTATGTGGTTCAAAGAGTCCTATGGGTAGATTCAAGTATGCTTGGTACTTGTGGAAGCATAGACAATGGTTGAGGTGCAAAGGAGCATGGTGGAAACAAGGCCTAGGTATAGGCTGTGGGACTTGGCAAAAGCCCAGAGATGGCTGTTTCAAAATGTTCATGTCCTCACTAGGCCAGGAGACAGGCTGTAGGATACAAACTACTGATGGTGTTGGGAAAATAAGTACTAGGAGTGGGAGGGAGTACTCAACAGACTAGACGCTGGAAGGGTAAAGGTGGTCTGTGGTATAAAGAGGAATCAGCACAAAGGACCCTGTTTATAGAAGCAGATTTGGTGGATACTGGTACCATAGAGGTTGACAGATGTGCAAGAAGTGTTGGGTGCAGTACAGGGCACTGGGTTTCAGAATCTTTAGAAACCTAGGAGACCTGCTACTGCAAAGTGAATGTGACCAGAATAAGCCACAACACTGGCTGTAGGACCCGACCTAGATCTGGTAGGTTTGCAGAAAAACAAGTAAATATCCTGTGGTAAAAATACTTAATAAGCTAGAGCTTGGTGAATACGGGAAGTCTTGGTATGTATGGGAGGTGGAGGCTGTGCAAAGTATCTTGTGTGCTATACCCGTTGGCACAGGTATTAGTGGAAAGCCATACAAGAGGAGTGGTTGGGCTACATAGGGGCAAAAGGATGTAGTCACCTGCCAAAGCCTAGAGGTTGGATGTATCAAGGCTCTAGGGACCAGACTAAGCAGAACAATTGTTGTTGTTTCAGTGGTAGATCTGGCAGGTTTCAGAAAAACAAACTTTTGGTGGTGGGGTTACTCACCAAGCTAGACCTTTGGAGGAGGATGTTGAAAAGTCTTGGTATGAAGTAATTTTGGTGGAGCCAGTGCTAAACACACTGTGGGTAGATGCAAGAAGGGCACAACCTGGTGAAAGTCCAGACATTTCCTGAACAGTAGAAAGAGGTAGTGTGACTAGGCCTGGGCATTGGATACAGAAACCAGTGGAAAACCTGGAGGTTGATTGCTACAAGATACAGGTGACCATATTAGCCCTGCACACTGGCTGTAAAACCAAGACTAGAATTGGGAGGTTGCATAAAACAAATATCCTGTGATGTTTTACTTACCAGGATTAGACACTAGAGGAGGATGACAAGAGTCTGGGTAAAGAGTAGAGTGGTGGGAAGCAGCACAAGGGTACTGCAGATGGGTTCAGGTAGATTGGGTCATGGTAAAGAAGTCTTAAGTTCCAATGAAGTGCAGTAGCTGGTGATGGAACTAGGCCAGGGCACAGAATTTGGGATCTGTGCTGGATCTGCTGATTTCAGAAAATCAAGTACCTGATAGTTGTAGGTACATACTAGGTTAGAGCCTGGAGGAGGAAGTCAGGAGTCTTGGTATGGAGTTGAGTGGTAGAAAGAGTTCTGTGGGTATATTCAGGTAGTGCCATCCTGTCCATTATTACATTTTTATTTATTTAAAATATAATCTGCTTCCATTTTTTCTACTCCTCCCCTATACCCTCCCCTAATCTCAGTTTCTTTTCTTTAACCATTATTATTATTATTATTATTATTATTATTATTATTATTATTATTATTATTACTAGTAGTAGTAGTAGTAGTAGTATCAGCAGCAGCAGCAGCAGCAGTAGAGGTGGTAGTAGTAGTAGTAATTGTTGTTGTTATTGTGGTCTAATATATGCATATAAATGGATAAATACATATAAATAAATAAATACAACCCTTTAAGTTCATTCAATGTTTCTGCAAGCATATGTTTCTAACCTGATCTTTGTTGGATAACCAATTATTCCATCTTTTAAGAAACTGCTCACGAATCATTTCAGTGCAAAATTTTCTCTATCACCCAAGACAGTGAAACATTATGAACAAACTTGTACCATGGGTCTATTTTTATTATATGGAAATACCCTTGGAGTCAAAAGCTGTGTTATTACTCAACTCTTTATTTTTGTGTCTACTAGCATGATTAGAACATAATAAAAGTTTTTATGTTTGCTGAATGAGTTGTTAGGACAGGAGCTCAAGCAGGTCAGGAAGCAGGAGCTGATGCAGAGGCCATGGAGGGATGTTACTTACTGGCTTGCTTCCCCTGGCTTGCTCAGCTTGCTTTCTTATAGAACCCAATACTACCAGCCCAGAGATCACACCACCCACAATGAGATGGGCCCTACACCCTTGATAACTAATTATGAAAATGCCTTACAGCTGGATCTCATGGAGGAATTTCCTCAAGGGAGGCTCCTTTCTCTGTGATAACCGCAGCTTGTGTCAAATTGACACACAAAACCAGTCAGTACAGTCATCTTCCCATGAAACATAAAAAGCCATCATTCATCAGAATTTATAGACACATAGTCACTGTAGCAGTTGCATAGACAAGCCCTATGTGCTTTATCTGTACATGAATGTGTACACATCTATTTCTGGAATTACCCTGGCATCATTATTGTTTTGATAAAACATAATAAAAATTAAAAATAAACTTAAACTACTATAGTTTTGGTCATCTGTACTTACATTTGTACAAATCTGTACAGATGCATAAGTATTGTGGCTAATGTTGTTGTGTGCTAAGAACATAGTAGACAAGTTCACCTTATATGTAGTATTAGAAATTCCTTGCTTTTTGGTGTTGTTTTAGAGCATCCAAAATTCTCTTAATGGAAAGTCAGAGAATGGTAGTATTTAATAATTTGGTAGTTTTGAGATAGGATTTTATCATATGATTCACGATAGTCTCAAGCTGACCACAATCTCCTTACCTTAGCTTCCCAAGTGACAGAATTATAAGTATGTACTTCCAAGCCTAGTTTTCTCAATGAATGCTTAAAGTAAGGTCAGTTTATAATCTATTACATGTAATATGAAGCTAATTTTTAAAAGAAGTAAGCATTTTAAAAGAATACAAAGGAACAATGCATGCAGAGTTTGTATTATAATTCTTAAAGTGGATGGCTATTGAGGCAAAAAGAAGATGCAAGCCAAGAAATGGGGCAGAGGAAAAAACTCTGAGTGAACAAGATAGGATATGATCAAAAGCAATTGGCACTTATAATCATCTCTCTGTTTGCAAATGTTTTCTGTTATTCACAAAGAAATATCTCATAGATCTATTTACTTTTGGCTCTTCAGAGAAAACAGCTAAGCAGCTGCTGAAAATATTAAATTTGGTACCTCCTTCAAAGTCAGTATGAAGTATGTAGACTCTGCAAAATGATTTCTTTTACATGAGAAATTTTGTCATATTATTTCATTTCATTTCTATCTTCATTTTTCTCCAACTGATCAAAACAAAAAAACAATCAAGGGTCAATTTAGGTTATATTTCAAAAATCTGTATGCTATGTCAATTGCTTATGGTATTCAATTTTCTTTCAGTTTCTTAACTAAATTTCTAATTATACTTTGAAGTCATCCTTTATATATTTTCTTAACTTATTATTGCTAACAAACTCACGTAGTCAACTTTTCTCTAATTAGCCCTCAAGATTTCTTCTTAAATTCTTACTTTCCAGACTATGGATGTAAGCTCAAATTCTAATGAAAGATACAAGTTTCTTTTAATTCTATTCCTCTTTATTTAATTTAATGACAAATGGGACAATACACTATTTTTTAGGTATCAATTTACAAAGACAAAAGGAAGATCGAAAGCAATTAAACTCTTTCATGAATGAAGGTTGTAAAACACAAACAGAAACCATTGACTGTGTGGCTGGAGAGATGACTCACTGATTAAGAATGTTTGTTCCTATTAAAGATGATGGGGATTCAATTCCAGCATTCATGTGGTGGCTCACAATTGTCTGTAACATTAATTTCAAGGGATCTGGTTCCTTTTTTTAATCCCCATGGGCATCAGGCACACATATGTTGTACCAACACATATACAGGTAAAATACTCATACACATAAACTTAAAATTTTAAAAAGAGGACAACAAAAAATACTTTGTTACCTCACATAATTTTAAAATGTGAGGTATAAACATAATGTGCTTATATATCAAATTATTGTGTACCCAGAGCATTCAAAAACACATACATTCATGCATGTGTAATTGTGTGACATATTAGAATATACATTAACATCAATAATGTAAAACAATACTTATAAAAAATTGTGATAAAGAGAAAATGACTTAGAAATGCAGTGCTGATAATATCACAGTACAAGGGAGGAGCTGAAGAATTTGGAGATCCTGGTGGAATATTTATATCGTAGGAAACAGAAAGACCAGCAAAGATTACAACAAGGATCAAAGATAGAGTTTTCCTTCAGGCTCCCTTCAGGCCAAAGCTAAGGTTAGGCAAAAATCTATAATAGGTTATCTAATAGATATTCTTTTCTTGAGATTTTGTTGTTGTTTTTGTTATTTTGTTGTCTGTTTGATAGTGCTTTTTTGTTTTGTTTTGTTTTCAGTGCATCTCTATGAACTTTTCCCTTCCTTCCATTCTTTCCAGTCCTTACCCTGCCTACCTCTCCCCACTCCCTCATATCCACTCTTCCCTTCCCTTCAGAAAGAACAGGTCTTGGATCCCTCCCCTTGGAGCATGGGGAACCCCACAGAAGAGCAGGCAGAAGAAATCAGGAGCCAGAAAACTCAAAGACAACAGGAAAAAACATCCATAAATATTAAGTAAGGCTCATAGGAGCTCACAGAGACTTAAGCAGCAATAATCAAAGAGCCTACATGGATTCTTCTGTGCATACATGCTATGCTTGTTAGCTTAGTGTTTTTGTGGAACTCCTAACAGTGGGAATGGAGGGCTGTCTCTGATTCTTTTGGCAACTTGTGGGACCCTTTTCCTCCTACTTGGTTGCCTTACCTAGCCTTGATATAAGGGCTGGTGGCTAGTCTTATTTCATCTTCTTATGCCAAGTACAGTTGACATAGTCCCTTCTTATTTCACATAAAATGCTATTTTATTTTGGATAACAACAAGTTAAATTAAAATACCTCTATTTAATTTGTATAATAACAGGGTCAATAAAATGCATATTTTTATTTTCCTTTGCAGAAGAGGTTCTCATGCTGTACTTATATTTAATAAAGTATTTTAAAAATCATTGATAGTAGGATCTGTTCTGTCTTAGTGTGCCAAAGTTTTGTGCATGCTATTGCAGCTACTGTGAAATTTATTTTTAGACAGGGTTTCTCTGTGTAGCCCTGGCTGTCCTAGAACTTGCTCTGCAGACCAATCTGGACTCAATTTCACAGAGATTTATATACCTCTGCCTCCAAAGCTCTAGGATTAAAGACATAAACCACCACCATGCAATTGTGACTTTGTATCTGCAAATACTAGCTTAAAGATAAGAAGATGGGAGAAGGGCACAAAATTTGACCCTTGGAGCTATAAGTAGTTTCTGCCTACTGGGAGAAGGAGGTACAGTTTCTTTCTAAGTGTAGTCTCTGGTGAGTCGAACATGGTCCAGTGAGAGATAACATATCCAAGAATACACACACAGTATAAATTGGTCTTGATGGGTTACAACAAACAAATAAAAAGATAACAAAAACAACAAAAAGGTTAGTATTATTTTGGGTGGGTAGGAAAGTAGGGTAAATATGACAAAAGTTGGGGGTAAAAGGGATGCACATTGTAAGAAACTCATTAAAAACTAATGAAAATAATGTGGGAAAGTCATTAGTAGTGATCCTAAACAAAACTGTCAAGGTGTTTTATTCTGATGACACTCGGGGCTTTTTTCCTCCATATCTCATTTCTTCTTACTTTTTATGTAGAGAAGAATTGTCTAGAGTAAAAGGAAATCCTAAGAGAGTATTCCTGTTGAGCATGAGGGTGGAAGACACTGATTACAGGGGGCAGAAAGGAAGAGTGATCAAGCTATTAATATCTTTTTAGAGCTCCATCAGTTGTTCTGAAATGTTACCTTCAGAGTGGCATACAGAAAAGCAGAATTACACTGTTTTGTTTTGATGTCTTTTTTTTTTTTTTAATCTGTGACTGAATATAAACCCCAAGTATATCAGCAGTACTCAGAAGGGAATACTTGAGTAAGGTAGAGTTGCATATTGAAGCTTCCTATTCACTTGAAAATATCAGGAAAATTGTGGTCCCTTCATTTCCACTAAAAAACATCAAATAATACCAATCAGAATTAAGTGAGACAGGAAAATCTCCATGGAACATTAGTAGAAAATCAACAAAAGCCAGAGATATACACAAGACTTCCGAGAAAGAAATGGCTCTATAGACATGTCAGAAAGACTTCATCCTAAAGGACAAAATTTCACAAGACAACATAATTTCTCTCCATCGATATTTATAAAACTTGTTTCCAAATGGAGTGATGTGAGCTGACGTGTTCCAGTATTACTTTCAACATTTGCTCAGAAAAATGATGGCAAATCAAAAACCCAAATTAACTAAAAGTGGCTAATCCTCAAATGAACTTTCTCTTGACCTCAGCTAATTGTTAGCCCTACTTAGGACCTTAGTGATGTGACAGTGGCTTTTTTCACCTCTGTTCATTATTTTCACTTTCATTGCAAGTAATTAATAAGTACATTATTTTGGTTTTGCCTTCCTTTACCTTTTTACATATGGTGGTTTCTCTGAATTCCTCTTCTTTCTATCCTTCTCCTTTTATCTCTATAAAATCTTGTTCCTTAGAAATTCGCTTTTATTTTCTTGAAAGCCATATGGTTCTGTTCTTTCCATTATAACTGCATATCTAAAGTACTATGCGTAACTCATTTATAACAGAGTTTATTCTTATTAGAGGGCTTAGCAAGTAAATCATTGCTATACTGACTTCTTATTTTTTACAGAGTTGCTAACTAGAATCAGGGCATATTTACGCATGCATGTCTGTCTCTCTGTCTGTCTGTCCGTATGTATGTATGATCCATTTGTAATTTATAAGCCCTAACAGAATACTTAGTGCTCATTAAATATTTGTTTAAATTAGATGAATGAATGTCATATATTATTTCTAAATCTGTTTGAAATTTCCCCACAGTTGCAGAGCTTCTCTAGAATGTATAATATAGTAAAATATGGTCTAATGGTAATTTGCTGATATAAGGCAAGAACTAAGAAAGTTTCACCATAGTTATAAATGCTAAAATGTCTTCAGGTAGAAGATAAAAATATTGTTTTACAACATTCTTCTACAGTTTAATATATACTCTTAAATAAGTCTATGGCTTATAAATTTATACTCTTATTTTTACTTTCTGTAAGTATTTCTGACCAATTAATATCTGTATAAAAATTAATTCTGATCAATACCTAGAAAAAATATTACAGTCAAAGTGAAAGGTTAATGATATTCATATTTATTCATGAAAATTACATTGAGATGTCTGGGCTCCAATCCCCACAGAAAATTAGTATATCAAATGAAGTCTCTGTAAGGGATGAAAGAGTACTTGGTATTACCTCAAATAGTACCCATAGTGGATTTAACAAACAGAGCCTACAACTTTCTCCAGAACATTTTCTAAAATAAACCATCAATTAAACATTACTATTAACCAGATTCGAGCTGCAGGATAAACATTCATGTATCTAGTACATGTAAATATTTAAAGAAGTTTGAAAATCATGACAATGATTAAATTTCAGAGATTAATGATTAGGTAGTTAGGTAACTTTAGACACACAAGACATAATTATAATTCTAACGAGATAAGGCAGACCAAAAATATAGAATAAGCCCATCTATGTTAGTTAAGGCATGTATTTTCAGCCTTAAATATGTATCCAAAGCACTAGGAAAAATTTTAAGCTACAGGCTCCTGATAACAACATTCAAGTTTATTTTAATGTGTTGATTAGAGCCTAATAATTTACATTTCTAGAAGATCCTCAGGGAATATTGATACTGTACCTATAGTTTAAGAATAACTACCTTAGGTATTTCGATTTAGATGATTATGTTCAGAAACAAATATAGTATTTCAGTAACAAGTAAACATATCTTTAGGCCAAGTATTCTTTCAGGCTTAGGAACATTATTAAAAAGTAGAATTTGCAACCTCTTAATCCAAAAAATAAAGGCCACCCTTATGTACTTGAGACACACAAATTATCTCGATGATTTTATTATTATTAGAAGCTCACCACTTACCATTTCTGCACAGAGAATTAAAAAGTATGTAATTTTTTACATTGCAGTTTGCTGAACAAAAACTTCTGTTTTTAAATATTTGCTGTCAAGTGGCCAATATTCATGTTTCCAGACCAAAGATGGCAAATAAATTTCTCCTGTATTAACAAGAGTTGATAATATGTTTGTTGAATTCAGAAGAGTTGTGAAGCTAAATTTAAAATCAGGAAAAGAAAAAATATATAATATATTTCTGTTTTAGGATTATAGGAGAAGTTGGGTGTTGCCAACTGGGTAGGAAACTGTGCAATCCTCCTATCCAAAATTATTTTCGCCTCCTGCTTTCAACTCCTAAATTCTGCCAAAGGATTAGAAAAGACATTTTGTTCCCTTCAGTTCTAGCCCCACAGCAATTATATCCCTGTGAAAAATAAATTAATTTTTTCATTAATACAAATGTGCCTGGTTTCAAATCCCTTGCTCACTTCCTGGTATTGTTTTAGTCTGTTACACAGCTATCTTCTAGTTTTCTGATTTGTGTCACTAGACTCTTTATTAACCTCAGAGAGTGAGTTTTGTACATCAGCTGTACATACTTCTCTGCATTTCTGCTAAATTTTAGTTTCACACAGAGTATACTGTTAGTCAAGATGACTTCATACTCAGTATGTAACCAAGAATAATTTCCTGATCTTCCTGCTTCCACCTAACAAGATTCAGAAATCATGATGCTTGGGTTATGGAGTACTGGTGATCCATCCTATAAAATACTCAAATATTTTTCTGAATTATATCCGTAGACTCACATTCACACCTTTCAGTCAATATACCCCTGTATGAATTATTTCAGCATACCTGTGATTTTCAATATTAAGCTTTGCATGGTACTGACACAAATATTCTCTGGAAAGAGTATTATATCCCATAAATGACCAAAGACTTTATACATTCTTCTCGCTGTTCCATTTTTTGGGGGAGGGGGGTTCAAGACAGGGTTTTTCTGTGTAGCCCTGGCTGTCCTGGAACTCACTCTGTAGACCAGGCTGGCCTCGATCTCTTGCTGTTTCTTTTATCTAATCAAGTCACACTAATCCATAATACTTATGACCTGGTTTTTCCATCCATTTTACTGCTATTGTTATAAATATATTATCTGAGCTGCAGTGTCTCTTATGCCATATATATGATACAAACTTATTTAAAGGGTATGATGTGATTTGATAAGAAGAAAGAAAGTTGGAGACCAGATGATAGAAAGTCCTGACTGCTTACTATATTTAGAGAGATATTAATTTGCATGCACATGTGCATGTACACACACAAACACACACATATATATATATGCACACACACACACACACACACACACACACACACACACAGATTTCTCTTAAAAAACTTATTTTATGGGACAATTTATACAGGATCCTATATAGGAAATTGATGAATGGTGCAACTTGGGTTGAAGTGGAGGTACCTGATTCACAATTTTTGTATTCCTCGGTCCAACACCATAAAGTTTGCTTGCTTGCAATGAACTAAGATGTTTCATCCCCCATGCCTTAAGAAATTCATCAATTAGAGGCAGAATAAATGCCACTATCTTTATGAAACTATCGGTCTTTCAATGAGTAATTCCTCAAATACATTACTATTTTCAATTTATATGTCTAATCCTTTAACCTTTTTGAATTTTTTAATAACCTCGCATAAGCTATAGCAATGTTTTTCATTGTACAAATATACCACAATCTGAGTAATCATGCCTGTTGGTAATTACCAATGATTTGAAACTTTTTATTTTAAGTCTCTATGAATAAATATGTTCACATTAGATATTCTATAGACACCTGCTTTTATGTCTTTCTAATAAATACCTAAGAATAAAATTGGTGGGTCATAAAGTAAATGTGTAGTTGCGTTTATAAAATGTGTATAAATATTTTCAGTGTTTGCACCATTTTTTTACTTCTACTGCCAATGCTCATAGTTACCAATACTCAGTGCAGTAAGTATTTACATAATAAACAATATATTGAACATGAAATTTTATCTCACTAGAAACTTAGTTTGCATTGCTGATGTATAGAAAACTGGAGTACACCATCAGGATATTACTGGATGCATAATTACAGACACATACACGCACAAAACAATACAGTTTTATACTGTATTGCATAAAAAATATAAGAAGAAAAAGTACACGAAGTCATAACTGGCTTTGTTTTCTAACAAAAGCACTTTTGTTAGAAACTACTTCTAACAAAACTAGTTCAATTTGCAGATTTGGATTAAATACATGTTTTAGTGTTTTAATTGCTGTGAAGAGACACCGTAACCAAAGCAACTCTTATAAAAGCAAACATTTAATTGGGGCTTGCTTACAGTTTTAGAGGTTCAGTCCATTATTATCATGGAGGGAAGCATGGCAGCAGACTGGCAGACATGGTGCTGGAGAAAGGTGAGAGTTCTACATCTTGATCCACATACAAAAGGAGACTGTCATCAGCAGACAGCCAGGATAAAGCTCCCCTACACTGGGCAGAGTTTGAGCATAGAACTCCTCAAATTCCATTTAAACAGGCACACACTTCCTCTAACAAGGCCACAACTCTTTCAACATGGCCACACCTCCTAATAGTGCCACTTCCTGTGGACCAAGCATATTCAAACCACCACAATAAATAAAGAGGGTTGGCAGTAATTTTTTTTTTATGTTGCAGATTATAAAACATTCTGTACTGAAAATATTCTCTAACATTCCTGTCAAAATGAAGGTAGACATTAAAGATATACAGACAGTTTTTTTTTAAATTTAATATTCATATTAAAGGAAAAATCCTACCCTCTATACACTTTGTTTGTAAGTGATTAGACTAGACGTCCTATGGGGATGAGGAAGGTGCAAGGAAAAGATACTTGAGAGTACAAAGCAAAGAAATTTGTAAATTAGCAATGAATGGTCACCTTAAATGTGATTATGATTTGCATACTACCTGGAATTTATGCTTCTAGTTATTAGAAGCATATTAGAAGACAGAAGCAACTTTCTTCTTGATTGCATTTCAGATCTGTGAGAAAGACAGACACTCTTAAATTTTAGGAGATACACATACTTACCAAAGAGGCAGCAGATATTTACAATGAACCCCTTTTAAAAAATGATCATGAAGGAGTATAGATTGAATATTTTCTATACCATTGAAGTTTTTTTCAGACAGGATATCAGAGCAGAATTGATTTCATTTCAGTGATTTAATTTCTGTTACTGCTAGAGCTATACTATAGGTGCACAAGCTTCTAGCTTTTGAACTGGAATGGAATGGTTGTGGCTGAGAACTTTTTTAAAATTTATTAATTTTCTTAATCATAACCTTTACTGAAAAACTACTTTCAGTTTTTATAAAGATCTATTAATTATTTTCATTGTTTTTTATTTTTTTAATTTTCATTATGTTTAATGTTTTATATACATATAGGAGGCAGAGAATTCTTAAAATAGCTTTTAAAAAATCCTGAAGTAAAGAGTTTTCACATTTTCAGAATCCTTCTCAAATATCTTGTCAGGCCAAAAATGGTGGCGTACACCACTAATCCAAAACTTTAGCAGTAGAGCTGGGAAGAATGTCACAATTTATGCAGTTTGATCTCAATAGAAAGTCCTTAGCCAGCCAGCTGTACAAAGTAAGAATCTGTCTCAAACAAATAAGCAGACACACCAATAAACAAGCAAACAAAAAAAATTATTGTAAGTCCAGCATGCAATCTTCACACAGGTCTCCTGAGGCTAAAAATGAATTTGGTTCTTTCTGTACTTTTAAGGTCCTGAGTCCTGAACGGGTAAATACCTAGGCTGAACTCTCATACATGTACACCTATCTTGATGAGTTAAACCTTGGAATTAACATACAACTAAATCACAATAAATCTCTAACTTTTTGTGTATGAATTGTCTGTCTGGCACATTTTTTTTTCATGTGGGCATGCAGTTTGTAATCACAAGTTTATTTTTTTCCAAGACAAGGATATTGAAAAGATACTACATGTTACTGCTAAAGTGGCTTAAGGTTGTGATTCAAAATAATTATTATAATTATGAGCTACATGTTACATCACAACTATTTTTTTTCATTTCCACAGAAATATACTCTCTTTGGAGCAAAGATTAAGTAAAGCAAAATTTGAAATCTGATTGCTTAAATTGTTCATATTTACTTTCCCTGGCAAACTTGTTTGTATATCTCACTCAGTTGGAAATATTTCAGTTTCATTTTTCTAACTCTTTGCTGCTTGTACATAGAAATGAAAAAGTATATTAACTTTTGACTGTGCCATATGTTTATGATGAGCTTTTTTTCCTCTTCTAGATAGATTTAGTTCATTCTACCAGAATTTGAATGAATTATTTTGATACTGCATTTTATCAACTTTGATAACCTTTTAGACATTTCTACTTAAGTTGGTATACTAGTTGAACTATAATTATAAAATGCCCATTTTTACTTTATAATATTTTAAACTAAACATCAATTCAAGGACAGTATCACAAACTTGTCTTTCCAGTCTAGGCTATCTCACTCAGGATGCTTGTTTTTAGCTCAATCCAGCTGAATACTATCCTGTTGTGTAAATGTAGCACATTTTCATTATCCATTGATCAATAGATATACAGACTGTTTTCTTTTCCTACTTATTGTGAATAGAGCAACAGTGAACATAGAAATGCAAATATCTCTGTAGTAAGATCTAGTGTTTGGAGGGGTATATGCCCAAGTTCTATATGACTTTTATAGATAGCTCATAAGATACTTTCAGAGTTTTGAGGAACCTCCACACTGATTTAGTAACTTCACCACTTACACTCTCTCCAGTAATCAGCTAACATCACTCTTTTCCTGTATCTTGCCAACATCTCTTGCCACTTTTGTTTATATTGGCCATCCTTACTATGATAAGAAAGAATTTCAAGTTTGTCTTAATTGTCATTTTCCTGAATACTAGAAATGGTGAACCTTTCAAAAATATATCTTAGCCATTTGTGTTTCATATTTTGAAAACACTGTTTAGTTCTATGCCCCATGTTAAACTGAAGTGTTTATTTTCTTGATGTTTGTTTTTTGAGTTCTTCATATAGTCTAGGCATTAATTTTCTATCAGATAGTAGGTAAAGATTTTTTACCTCCATTTTTTAAACTGACTGTTCATTTGAATGATGATACCCTTTATTGTGCTTTTGAGGTTCATGTGGAACTATTTTTCAGTTGTTCTTAATGCCTATGAATTTCTATCAACAAATAAACCATACCACATGAAAAAATTTTAGTGTAGAGAAAGTTTGCAGTTGAATTTCTAAGTAATTCGTAAAAAATGATAATTTTCAAGAATCTATTATTTCCCATTTTACATTCTTTTGAGACAATACACAGATGTCCAGTCCCAGAGTAAACCAAAATCCCCATTCTATTAGTAAGATCCATTTCCTGGCTAGATTAGAAAATCTTCAGTGAACATCAGGGATATGGCTGCTGCTCCCCACTGCTCTCTTTTTTCTAGCCTAGGAAAAATAAGCCCAGTCTAGGATTCTAGAGGTCCCAGATCATAGGACTAAACTCTTACTTTATCTTTTACCTCCAGCATGAAATTTGTAGAGCACATGTTCATCACTAATATAAAAGAAATTAAAAAATAATTCTCAGTGAAAGACATTGGAGGTCAAAATATTATCAGAAAGAAGAAATAGAAAACTGTAGTATAGCAGACTAAGTTTTGTTTCAAAGTACTGGCGGCTCAGCCATATTCTAATTCACATATTCTTAAACTAGATGTTTCTCTGTGTTGCAGAGCTATATTAATTTACTACATAATCTGAAATGACTTCATTTTAGTGAAAGATTTATGAAAAAAATTAAATATATATAACAATACAAAGTCCCAGTCCCAGTTGCAAAACTTAAAGCTAGGCCAAAGGGAGAAACAACATATAAGGTAAGAATTACTTATAAAAGGATAAAGATTTCCTTAATTTATAAGAATCTCTTGAAAAAGTTAACTGTTTATGTTTGACTAGATGCTCATTTTTCTCTCAGCCCTTCCTTGGAGTAGATTTTGAACTATATAAATGCGGATCAAGGAGATTTTGAATTACATATACAAGGAGTGGGGCCCTTAGAACAATTTTAGATATGTCAAGAGTCATTCTCTTCCTATGTCCCGGCTTGGGAATGACAATAGTCAAGTTCAAATGGGTTTATGAAAAAATTCTTTTGTTATCTCCCTTGGCTATTCTCTCCAAATATATCTTTCTTAAATTATTTGTAAGGATGGCTGCTTCCTTACTTAAAAGAGTCAAGATTGCAAATGAGACTAGGAAAGCACTTCTAGTTATGAGTGCAGTGGAAGGAAACACTATCAAACTTTCTGCAAACACTTGAAAGGAATGAACCTTCACTGCAATAGAGCTTTAATATAAGCATAACTTCAAATTGAATGATGGCTTCCTGACCCTCATTTGTGGTGGAACTTGTACATGATGTTGACAGCTCAGCTAACAAGAAAATTCTAGAGATGAGTTAACAACAATGCCTCCTGTCACCATAAACCTGTGTGCATTTTAGATTGCAACCAAAAGGCAATGAACTGCAAAATAGTTTGTTTCTTGACATTTTTATCTGAGGTACATGTGACCTTAAGGTAATTCATTTTCATTAAAGTTTGAAGTCTTTATATCTTCTAATGTAAACATAATAGTGCCAGCAACTCATACAGAGCTCAAGATTTCTAAGACAGTGGTGCTGCTTGAACTGGTTTATGACCTCATTTTAAATGTTTCAGTGGAAAGTATTTCTAAAGAAGTTAAAAGAATTGACAACAATGCCCCTGTCACCATAAACCTGTGTGTATTTTAGATTGCAGTAAAAAGGCAGTGATCTGAAAACACAGTTTGTTTCTTGTCCTTTTTTTTTATATCTGCAGTACATGTGAGCTACTGGGAATTTCCACTAGAAAATATTTTCAAAGAAATTTCCAATGAAAATTTCATAGCTTGAAAAAAAATGATTCTATAAATGTGTACATCTGAAATTAGAAGCTTCTGTGATTATCAACTGCATTTGCTGTAAACAGGTAATTATTAGACCTTCTATTTAGAGTTAGGCATAAAAATCATTATAATCCTATATGCTACAGAAGAAGATGGAAAATAATTGCTAGAGAAAAATAAAGTTAAAATTATGTTGGAAAATCAGTTGTGATTAAAATTTCAGAGATGATCAGATATTCAAGGTCCTCAGAACTGCATAGTGATTTTGAGACTAACTTTTGATACATGAGGTACTGTCTCAAATAAAAGTGCACATTTTCTTAGATAGTTCCAAAACTTGTAACTTTAAACATGTACTTTGAAATGAATGTTTAACTAACTAAATGTTTTCAACAACCACAAGTGAATAACTGTATTTTTTATGTGTACTACAAGTTGCAATTTATAAATTGAAGACTTAAGATATTTATTTAAAATTTTTAATCTCTGAGGTCTACATTATCCCTCTGTGTTCAGTGAAAATATATATAAATTACATTAACAGGTTTACGCCTAAATGTAGAAAAATATTTTAACTCCATTGTGAATGCAAAAGAAGTGAAAAATTAGCATAAAATATAAACACTATTTAAATTGGAAATTGTAATTTCCAATTTAATTCTCTTTGAAAATATAAAATCAATATTCTAAATGTTATTTTTCCTGATTCTTATTTAGTGCTATGGATAAAGGATTTATCCTGGGAACACAAATGCAAATATAGATGAGTTTGAAATTTCATGTTGATATAAAGATGAATGAAATCTAGAGGGAAAGTTTTAAAAATGTGCTAATACATTTCGATTCTAACATGCTGAGATCAAGAAGCAGTGATCTGAGTAAACTTCGCATTACATTTTTGAGCCCTTGGCAAGATGTAGCAGTTCCACTTGTTTCTCACATTCCAGTTACAATCATCTCATTACTTTCTGACCTGGTATGATGGTTTGTATATGCTTGGTCCAGAAAGCTGTATTATTAGGAGGTGTGGCCTTGTTGTCACTGTGGTCATGGGCTTTAAGACCCTCTTCCTAGATGCATGGAAGAAAGTCTTCTCCTAGAAGCCTTCAGATGAAGATGTAGAACTCTCAGTTCTGCCTGCCCCATGCCTACCTGGATGCTGCCATGCTTCCTGCCAAGGTGATAATGGACTGAGCCTCTGAACCTGTAAGCCAGCTCCATTTAAATGTTGTCCTTATAAGAGTTGCCCTGGTCATGGTGTCTGTTCACAGCAGTAAAAGCCTAAGATATGTGGGAAGACATTCCACCTAGCTCTGTGGACAGAAGCATCCTTTCAACGCTTAAAGGCTTTGTCAGATTTTTATAAATTAACCCCATTTCTCCTATTCAGTTATTTCTTCTTGGTTGCCACGAACCTCAGAAATTATTATTTGAAACATAATTGTAACAAAAAATAATAAAAGACCAACAAGTTTCGTGCATGTGTAGTTTACATCTACATGGTAAACAACCAAGAAATAAATTGCATCCAAGGATGGGAATGTAAGTTCTAATTTATATACCATTTTCCATAGAAAACAGTACGTGCCTTTCATATGTGAGCTAAATGAAAAATTATTAATTTTAATATTATTTAAAATAACTCCCATTTGTAGGTGGGCTTTATAAACTGGGAATAAAAGTCAGCATTTACTGAAAATTATGTATGATCTTTAGAAAAACCTTGCCATGTAGGTATACTAGAAACTACTTTATGGTGTGGTAGGTGAAGAAATAAAGCTCAAAGAGGATTATGTTTGCCCCAAATTTGTGTTAATAAATACATACATAAGACTCAGTTCTATTACTTCAGTCATAATTTTCTAACAGGCCGAAAGGCTTGGGGGACAATGCAGCCCCAATTTAATAAGGCCGAATTTGCTAGTTCCCTTTAAAATAAAAGTTGATGTGAACACAAAGTCAAAAGCAAAATGATGAAAAACAGAAAGAAAGATAATTTCAGGCATTAGGTCTGGAGCGACAGCTCAGCAAGTGATACTACTAAGTGCTAACAGTCTTCCAGAGGATCCAACTACAGTGTTCAACACCTCATGGTGCCTCACAACTGTAACTCCATATCCTAGAATTTTCCAGATTGGCCATGCTTTGTCTTTTAATATTTACACATGCTACTTCAAGTTGCTCTACTCAGAAACACTTCCATCTTCTGCCTCCCTGGCTTTCTACCAGATAATAAGCCCACTCTTAAATTTAACCAGATGACTCTCCTCTCTGGCTCTGAGAAACTTTAAGTATACTATATACATCCAGGATGTCCTCACACCTTAGTAATAGATATGATGCATAGTATACATAACACGAATTATACAAATGTTTTAGGAAAATGTAAGTGAGTTTTTCTGCAATTCAAATAAAATCTTTAAAACTATTTTCCCTGTGAAAAGAATAATTAAAGTATGCCATTATCTGAAACTCACTTGAATGATATGCATAGTTAAACTATCTCACATATGTGTGTACATAAATATATATGTATGTTTGTAAGTATGTATAAATCAATATTAAATAAATCATGTATAGCCTATTATGTTATATAACACCCCACACACGCACCCACAAAAATGTTAAGTCTTCAAAGCCTACACTGTGGAAGGAGAGAACCAACTCCCACAAGGTATCCTCTGACCTACACAAGAACATTATTGTATGTGTTCATAACATCGCCATATAAAAATATTTTTTAAAAGAAACCAGAGAAAGAATGTATACACTCCAAAACTCTAGAAGTTTGGAGCTCTCTGGGTGCAACACAAGTGTGTGTCTGAATTGAGAGTTTGAAGAAGCTGTGATCTGATATCTATCAATGATGGCCTCAGCAATAGATGTACCAGTCCAGGAAAAAAAAAAATGAATCTTTCATATAGTAGTTTTCTTTCTCTTTGTATTCTTTCATTCCATGAAGTCTCTCGGACTGTTAAAATGCTTTTATCCTCATTCAGGTAAGACATTGTCCTATATCTCTTCCAATCTTCAAGGTAAATAAATCCACATGTATGGCACACACTGTAGGTTACTAATCCCTAACCAGTTCTCAGTCCAGTACTGGTAACCATGGTACTCTATCATGAAATATGGCCTTTCTGGTACAGGAGGCATTTTCAAGCACAAACAGCTTATTTGTCCATCAACAACTGAGAGCATGAGAAAAGTAGGAAGCATATATATATATATATATATATGTGTGTGTGTGTGTGTGTGTGTGTGTATGTGTGTATATATATACATATTGTGTATATATTGATAATATTAATATATTATTATATAATATATATTAATAAATTATATAATATTAATACATATATTAATTATATATAATATATACATACATATATATGTGTATGTATACATATATATGTATATATATACAGATACAATATCCTTCGGATAATACAAAGGAATGAAATACAGCTCTTTACAACAAGTTGTATGCAATCTCATAGTATTATATTAAGGGAAATAAGCCAGACACTCACACATGTTCTTTCATATACCTGCAAACAGTTTTAGAAAAACTTGACTATAGAACAGGCTGAAGGGGTTATAAGCATTTGGGCTGAATGAAAGGGGAAACAGGGTAGATGGTTTGGTAACCGGGTAGGCCTTGTCATTGCAGATATGTGCACATATGAGTAGGGCAGATTGAGTCTCATGCATTTGTATGATAAAGGCATATGTACTTGTAGTTAAAAAAATGAACAGGCATAATAACCTTCTTCACTGGTCAAAATCAAAATGGAAAGCAACCTTGTCAGATGACTCAGTCCAACTCTTTCTTCTGGGGACTAACATATTTTTTCAAGTAATTTGGTAATTCCATTTATTATACAAAGAAAGTATTTAATTGACATATCTGAAGTAGACTTAAACCATTTTCAAATTTATTAAACACGGTGTTTACATGGAAGGTCTGTGTGTTACTTAATGCAAAAGTAAAAACCATAAGAAGGAAGTCAAGAGAATGATCATGAGTTAATACATACATATGTAAACTTCTGCACAATCACTGATAATGTAAGTTGAGAAACAAAGCACTCCAGATAGTACATGACCCAAAGGGCAGAAATGGAATATTGAGGAAAGCAATTATGCATATCTGTAAATAAGTCAAATTCCTTCGATCAACCACTAAGGACAAGTGTCATCAAACAACTACATTAAAACCATTCCATGAACATTAGCTACCTAGAAAATGCCACAAAACTGCTCCCTCGCCCCCAACCCCTGCCCCAAGATCTGCATAGGACCTTTTGGTTTTTCTCTTTTCAGTTTGTGATAAGTTTTAGAAGTTAAATTTTGTTTGCTACAAGGACAGATATAGGTTGCAGTAGAGAACTTTTATAACGCCATTGAGTTAATTCTACCATGTACTAAAAAAACTCTATTAGTGTTAGTGATAGTGCTTCTGTATTTCTTCCCAAGGGTCTGGTAATTCAGTATTTATCCCCTTGTCATGGCTGCAACCCCAGGAAACTGCTCAGAGCTCACTTGATGATTAAGAGACATAGAGTCTGATATGTACCACATGAAAGAATGACAAATGAGATGTGCCAATTTCTATTATAATTTTTGGTCATGTAGGGAATGTTTTGTGTATGTCACATGACATAGGATCATAGCTTATCTTCTTCATTATCCTCGGAGGAACAGAAAATGAAGACACGATTCTATAGCTGCCAAGTCCTCGTTGTTTGCTGTTTTAAAAGAGAGATATTGATAATTATTATAAGCATCTCTTCAAGGAAGACATTAAAAAAGAGCAAAGAGTTGCCCACTTCTCGGCGTTAGGTATATACTACCTACATTTTCTGTCACAACTTTATTCCTCAGGATTTCCATTTCATTTTCCAATCTGTTTTTCTCAACAGCATCAAGAATTTTGTGTTCATCCTCCAGGACTTGCATATTCTAAAACAAACAACAAAACCTACTTCAGTTGAAAATCCCCCTTTCATGTCACATTTGAACCATGCAAAGTTCAAAGTTTTCAAATTTTCAGTCAGCGGATGCTTGTTAGAAATGGCAATAATGGTGATATTGAAGCAGATTCCATGTGCAATAAATGAGTTAAGTGGGAGCTTCCCTGCCCTCAGAAGCTGGCTGCAACCTAACCCCCAAGTCATTATCCTTCCACCTCTCCACCCACCTTGATCAGACCTGTACCCCATCTTATCTGCATGCTGAGTTCTCTGGGGCAGCCCACTTCCCCTGAGCAGCCTGTTATCCCCCCTGCTCTGGAACCTCCATTGTCCCTCCAACTCTACACCCACCTTCACCACACCTGATGATCTTAAAAACATACAGGTTAGATTCAATTCCTTCACCCCTTTTCCTTGCCTGCAGAGTCCTCTGGAGCATGCCCAGCTGCCCTGAGTGGACTCTTGTTCCTGGAATTTCCACTGTATGGCTACCTCTCTACCTGCCCTCTCCCTACCTCCAATCCCCTCCCCAGGTTACCCCAAGAGTATGTGCAACTGATGGTATACTCGCACTGTACTGTGAGTACCATTGTCTAGCCCAGGAATACCCACAAGAGGCTTTGCCATACCAGGATCATTGAGCTTAGGCCCCACCTAATAAATACCACAACAGGAACAGATGTCAAATGCCCACTAAAGAACACAATATACCATAGCCAGGACAATATGCGACTTAAGCGCACAGATATTCTATATAGCAAGTCCTGGCTATTCTGACACAAAACTAAATACAATTAGAAAATGAATTAGAAACAATTTTATAAGGATGCATAGACCTTTAAAGAGGAATTCAATGAATCCCTTAAAGAAATACAGGAAATACAATCAAACAGGTGGAGTGTTAAGAGAAAAGAAATGAATCATTTAGAGTAATACAAGGAAAAACACAATTAAAATGTGAAGGAAATAAAGTGTTCAAGACATGAAAATGCAAATAGAAGCCCATAAAACACCACAAATTGAGGAAATAATGGTGATGGAAAACCTAGGGTAGAGAAGAGGAACAACACATGGAAGCACCACCAACAGGAGGTAAGAGATGAAAAAAATCATAGGCATAGAAGGACAAAATAGAAGAAAGGAACATCAAGCCAAGGGAAAAATGTTAATCGTTAAAAGAGTTCCAACCTGAAACATCCAGGAGATTTGTGATACCATGAGAAGACCTATCCTAATAATTATAGTAATAGAAGAAAAGACTGTGAAGAGTACAGGCCTAAGACAGAGAATATTTCTCAACACAATCATAGAAGGAAACTTTTGCAGCCTAATGAAAGAGGATGCTTATAAACATACAGGGAAACTTGATGAAGGAAGGCAAAACTGAACAACAAAAAATTCCTCCTGCCACATAAAGTCAAAATCCAAAAACAATAGGAAATATCAATTGGTAACAAACAAAGACAGACCTATCAGAATTACTACCTACTTTCAGTAGAGAGTCTAAAGCTAAAGGGGCTGGAACAGATTCTTGCAACTTCTAGAAAAAAAAAAAAAAAAAAAAAATGTAGTGCCAACCTGGAATACGAAAACCAGAGAGAAAGTCTCAGCCACCACAGATACAGAAAATAAGAATTTCAAGACAAATTTAAATTCAAACAAAACTATTTAAAAACCAGCCTACAGAAAATACTAGAAGGAAAATGCCAAAACAAGAAAGATAGCTACAGCCAATGAAACACAGGAAATCTACATTTCCATAGCAAACCAAACCAAGCAAAGTACACACAATGGTCACACCACACCACCACCACCACCACCACCACCACCACACCACCACCACCACAACTGCCACCACCACTACTACCTCACCACCACCATAACATAACAGGAATTAACAATCCCTGGTTTTTAATACCTCTAACAGTAATGGTCTTCAATTCCCCAACAGAAAGACACAGGCTAAAGAATGGATACAAAATGCATGATTCAACATTCTTACTGCATACAAGGTACACACTTCAGTAGTAAGGATAGCCATTACCTCCAAATAAAGTGCTGCAAAAATATTTTTGAGCTAATAAACCAAAGAAGCAAGCTAGGAGCAGCATTTAAAATCTAATAATGTAGGCTTTAACAAAAAAATCAAGATAGGCACAGGAAGGACACTTGGTACTGATGAAAAATATATAACCAAGATGATATCTCAATTCTGAAACATCCATGCTCCCAATGCAAGGCACCCACAGTTGTACAGAAATGCTAAACTTACAGCACACATGGAACCCCATACATTCATAGTGGGTGAAATCAAAACCCACGCTCATGAATTAACAGGACATCCAGACAAAAATTAAAAAGAAAAATATGAAAAAGCCCCACATATGAATCAAATGGACCTAACAAGAGATAAAGGTTTGGAAAGGAGAAAGTCAAGTATTTCTCTTTGTGGATGATATGATGTGTACATAAGCAACCTCAACAAATTCTACCAGAGTACAGATGATAATCACTTTCAGCAAGTGGCTAGATTCAAAATTACCTCAAAGGAAAAAAAAAATAAAATAAAAATAAAAATAAACCCACAAAACTTAGATAGCACTTATTTATAAAAGGGCTGAGAAAGATTAGGGAAATAGTACACCTTTAAATAGCTACAAATCATATATACACATTAATATAACTTTAACCAAGCAAGGGAAAGACCTATACGACAAGAACTTCAAGGCTCTAAAGAAAGAAACTGAGGAAGGGATCAGAAAACAGAAAGATCTCCTCATGCTAAGGCGTCAGTATGGTTGTAGCATAGTGAAAATGACCATCCTTACAAAAAGCAATAATAGACAGATCGATGCAATTCCATCATCATTCAACCAATTCTTTACAGACCTTGAAATAGCAATCTCGACTTCATATGGGAAAACAGAAGACCCAGGGTAGCTAAAGCGATTCTGGATACTCTAAAATGCTTTTGGGAGGTATCAGCATCTCTGACCCTCAAGCTGTACTACAGAGCAACATAAAAAAATAACAAAAATAACATAAATAACAAATAAAAAATAAAAAAACATAAATGCTGCATCATATTGATGTAGGAACAGACAGGTTGTCAATGAAATCGAATTGAAGACTCTGAAATGAATCCACACACATAAGGACACTTGATTTTACAAAGAAGCCAAAAACATCACAATGGGAAAAGAAGCATCTTCATCAAATGGTGCTGGTCTGACTGAATATCAACATGCAGAAGAATGAAATAGATACATAGTTACCACCCTGACAAAACTCAAGTCCAGGTTGATCACAATACTTAAAAAGTAGAAGCTGACCAAACAAATCTAATAAAACAGAAAGTGGGGCATAGCCTTGAGTTCATCGTTAGAGGAGACAACTTTCTGAGTGAGAGAACACTAATGCTCAGGCTCTGAGATCAACAATCGATAA
>NW_023045538.1:0-26960 GCF_011762505.2 Arvicanthis niloticus | reverse complement strand
CCTCTCTAGATGTCCTTCTGTTCTGTCCTGTCTCTGTATTCCCTTCTGTCTTCTCCTCTCTCTGAATACGCTTTTATTCTCTCCTCTCTCTGGATGCCCTTCTGTCTTCTCTGCTCTCTGGATGCCCTTCTGTTCTCCCCTCTCTGTGGATGTGTTTCTGACTTCTCCTTTCTCTATGTCCTTCTCTTCTCTCCTCTCTCTGGATGCCCTTCTGACATCTCCTCTCCAGGGATGCCTTTCTGTCTTCTCCTCTCTCTGGATGGCTTTCTGGTCTCTCCTCTCTCTGGATCCCTTCTGTCCTCTCCTCTATATGGATGCCCTTCTTCACTCTCCTCTCTTTGCATGCCCTTCTTTCCTCACCTATCTCTGGATGCCCTTCTATTCTCTCCTCTCTCTGGATTCCCTTTTTGTCTTCTCCACTCGCTGGTTGCCCTTCTCTTCTATCCTCTCTCTAGATGCCCTTCTGTCCTCTATTCTCTCTGGATTCCTCTCAGTTCTCTCGCCTCTCTGGATGCCCTTCTGTTGTCTCCTCTCTCTGGATGCCCTTCTGTCTTCTCTTCTCCCTGGATGCCCATCTGTCTTTTCCTATCTCACTATGCCCCTCTGTCTTTTCCTCTTCCTGGATGCCCTTCTGTTTTCTAGTTTCTCTATATGCCTTTCTGTCCTATTATCTCTCTTGGATGCCCTTCTGTTCTCTTCTCTCCCTGAATGCCCTATTGTCCTCTACTCTCTCTGGATGCCTGTCGCTCCTCTTCTCCATCTGGATGCATTCTCTCTTCTCCTATATCCGGATGCCCTTCTGTTCTCTAATCTCTCTGGATGCCCTTCTGTTTTCTCCTCTCTCTGAGTGACCTACCATTCTCTCCTCACTCTAGATTTTCTTCTGTCTTCTCCTCTCTCTGGATTCCCGTCAATTTTCTCTTCACTCTGGATATCCTTCTTTTTTTCTCTTCTCTCTATATGCCCTTCTGTTCTCTCCTCACTCCGGATGCCCTTCTGTCTTCTCCTCTCTTTGGATGCGCTTATGCTCTCTACTCTCTCTGGATTCCATTCTGTTCTCTCCTCTCTCTGGATTCCCTTATGTCTTCTCCTCTCTTTGGATGCCCTTCTGTTCTCTCCTCACTCCGGATGCCCTTCTGTCTTCTCCTCTCTTTGGATGCGCTTCTGCTCTCTCCTCTCTCTGGATTCCATTCTGTTCTCTCCTCTCTCTGGATTCCCTTATGTCTTCTGCTCCCTTTGGATGCCCTTCTGTTCTCTCCTCTCTATGGATTCCCTTCTGTCTTCTCTCTCTGGATGCCCTTCTGTCCTCTCCTATCTCTGGATTCCCTTCTGTCTTCTCCTTTCTCCGGATGTCCTTCTGTCATCTCCTCTTCTGGATGCACTTCTCTCTTCTCCTCTCTCCCGATGCCCTTCTCTTCACTCCTCTCTTCCAATCCCCTTCTGTCTTCTCCTCTCTCTGGATGCCCTACAATTCTCTCCTCACTCTAGATTCCCTTCTGTATTCTTTTTTCTCTGGATGCTCTTCTGTTCTCACCTCTTTCTGGATGCCCTTCTGTTCTCTCATCTATCTATATGCCCTTCTGTTTTCTCCTCCCTCTGTATGGCCTTCTGTACTCTTTTCTGTGGATGTGATACTTTCTTCTACTCTTTCTAGATGCCCTCTGCCTTCTCTTCTTTCTGGAGACCATTCTGTACTCTCCTCTCTCTGGATGCCCTTGTGTCTTCTTTTATCTCCCGATGCACTTCTGTCTTCTCCTCTTTCTGGATGCCCTTCTGTTCTCTGCTCTCTCTAGATGCCCTTCTGTCCTATCCTCTCTCTGGATGCCCTGCTTTTCTCTTCTCCCTGGATGCCCTTCTGTCCTCTCCTCTCTCTGGGTTCCTTTCTGTATTCCCCTCCCTCTTGATGACCTTCTGTTATCTCCTCCCTCTAGATGCACTTTTGTACTCTCCTCTATCTGCATGACTTTCTGTCTTCTTCTCTCTCTGGATGTCCTTCTCTTCTCTCCTCTCTATGGATGCCCTTTTGTTCTCTCCTCTCTCTACATGCCCTTCTGTCCTCTCATCTCTCTGGATGCCCTTCTGTCCTCTATTCTCTCTGGATGCCTTTCTGTTCTCTTGTCTCTCGGGATGCCCTTCTATTCTCTTTTGTCTCTGGATGTGCTTCTGTTTTCTCCTCTCTCTGGATGCCCTTCTGTCTTCTTCTTTCTTCCTATGCCCTTCTTTTTCTCTTGTCTCTCCCGATGCCCTTCAGTTTTCTCCTCTCTCTAGGTGCCCGACAATTTTCTCCTCACACTGGAAACCCTTCTGTCTTCTCCTCTCTACCTATGGCCTTCTGTTCTCTCATCTCTCAGGCTTCCCTTCTGTCTTCTCCTGTCTCTGGATGCCCTTCTGTTCTCTCCTCTATCCGGATGCCCTTCTGTCTTCTCCTCTCTCTGTATGTGCTTCTGCTCTCTCCTCTTTATGGATGCATTTCAGTATTCTCTCTTTGGATGTCCTTTGTTCTCTCCTATCTTGGAATTCCCGTCTTTCCTCTCCTCTCTCTGGATGCCCTTCTGTCTTCTCCTCCCTCTGGATGCCCTTCTGTACTCTCCTCTCTCTAGATGCCCTTCTGTCTTCTTCTCTCTTCCTATGCCCTTCTGATTTCTCATCTCTTCTGCTTCCCTTCTGTCTTCTCCTCTCTCTGGACGTCCTGGTTTCTCCTCTCTCTGGATGCACTTCTGTTCTCTCCTGTCTCTGGAAGACCTGTCTTCTCCTGTTTCTGGATGCCCTTCTGCTCTCTCCTCTCTCTGGATGCTTTTCTGGTCTCTCCTCTCTCTGGATTCCCTTCTGTCTTCTCCTATCTCTGGATTCCCTTCTGTCTTCTCCTCCCTCTGGATGCTGTTCTATCCTCTCTTCTCTCTGGATGCCCTTATGTCTTCTCCTCTCTCCAAATGCCCTTCTTTTCTCTTCTCTCTCTGGATTTTCTCTGACTTCCCCTTTTCTGGATGCCCTTATGTTCTCTCTTATCTCTTGATGTTATTCTGTCTTCTCCACTCTCTGGATACCGTTTCATTCTCTACTCTCCCTGGATGCACTTCTGTCTTCTCTGAGCTCTGCATGCCCTTCTATTCTCCCCTCCCTGTAGATATGTTTCTGTCTTCTCCTCTCTCTGGAGGCCCTTCTGTTCTCTCCTCTCTCTGGATGCCCTTCTGTCCTCTCCTCTCCATAGATGCCCTTCTGTCTTCTCCTCTCTCTGGATGGCTTTCTGTTCTCTCCTCTCTTTGGATCCCTTCTGTCCGCTCCTCTCTATGGATTCCCTGCTTCACACTCCTCTCCCTGGATGCACTTCTCTTCTCTTCTCTTCTCTCTCTGGATGCCCTTCTGTCCTCTCCTCTCTCTGGATGCCCTTCTGTTCTCTCCTCTTTCTGGATTCCCTTTTTGTGTTCTTCTCTCTCTGGATGCCCTTCTCTTCTCTCCTCTCTCTAGATGCCCTTCTGTCCTCTATTCTCTCTGGATGCCTCTCTCTTATATCATCTCTCTGGATGCCCTTCTGTGCTCTTTTCTCTCCGGATTCTCTTCTGTCTTCTCCTCTCTCTGGATGCCCTTCTGTCTTCTCTGCTCTCTCGATGCACTTCTGTCCTCCCCTCTCTTTGGATGTGTTTCTGTCTCCTCCTCTCTCGATGCACTTCTGTCCTCCCCTCTCTTTGGATGTGTTTCTGTCTCCTCCTCTCTCGATGCCCTTCTCTTCTCTCCTCTCTCTGGATGCCCTTCTGACCTCTCCTCTCCATGGATGCCCTTCTTTCTTCTCCTCTCACTGGATGGCTTATGGTTCTCTCCTCTTTCTGGATCCCTTCTGTCCTCTCCTCTCTCTGCATTCCCTTTTTGTCATCTCCTCTTGCTGGAAGCCCTTCTCTTCTATCCTCTCTCTAGATGCGCTTCTGTCCTCTGTTCTCTCTGGATTCCTCTCTGTTCTCTTGTCTCTCTGGATGCCCTTATGTGCTATTCTCTCTCTGGATGCCTTTCTGTTCTCTCCTCTCTCTGGATGCCCTTCTGTTCTATCCTCTCCCCAGATGCCATTCTGTTCTATCCTCTCCCCAGATGCCCTTCTGTCTTCTCCTCTCTCTGAATGCCCTTCTGTCCTCTCCAATCTATGGATGCCCTTCTGTCCACTCCTCTCTCTGGATGCCCTTCTCTCCTCTCCTCTCCCTGGATTCCCTTTTTGTCTTCTCCTCTCACTGGATCCCCTTCTCTTTTCTCCTCTCTCTAGATGCTCTTCTGTCCTATATTCTATCTGGATGCCTCTCTGTTCCCTCGTTTCTCTGGATGTCCTTCTGTGCTCTCCTATCTCTAGATGCCCTCCTGTCCTCTACTTTCTCTGGATGCCCTTCTGTGTTCTCCTCTCTTTCTAAGCCCTTCTGTTCTCTCGTCTCTCCCGATGGCCTGTTGTCTTCTTCTGTCTTTGGATTCCCTACAATTTTCTCCCCACTCTGGATACCCTTCTGTTTTCTGCTCTCTCTAGATGCCTTTCTGTGTTCTCCACTCTCCAAATGCCCTTCAGTCTTCTTCTCTCTCTGGATGTCCTTCACTCTTCTGTTCTCTATGGATGGGATTTTGTTCTCTCCTCTTTCTGGATTCACTCCTGTTCTCTCTGCTCTCTGAATGCGCTTTTGTTCTCTCCTCTGGGATGTCCTTCTGTCCTCTCTCTGGATGCCCTTCTGTCTTTTCTTTTCTTTTGTTGCCCTTCTGTTCTGTCCTCTCTCTGGATGCACTTTTGTCCTCTCTTCTCTCTGGATACCCTTCTGTTCTATCCTTTCCTGGATGCCCTTCTTTTCTCTCCTCTCTCTGGATGCCCTTGTGTCCTCTTCTCTCTCTAGATGACCTTTTGTTCTCTCCTCTCTCTGGATTCCCTTCTGTCTTCTTCTCTCTCCGGATGACCTTCTGTTCTCTTCTCTCCCTAGATGCCCTTCTGTAGTCTCCTCTCTCAGGATGCCCATGTCTCCTCTTCTCCATCTAGATTCCTTCTCTCTTCTCCTCTTTCTGGATGCCCCACTGTTCTCCCCTCTCTCTGTAAGCCCTCCTGTCTTCTCCCCTCTCTGGATTCCCTTCTGTTCTCTCCTCTCTCTAGATGCTCTTCTGTTCTCTCCTCTATCCAGATACACTTCTGTTTTATCCTCTCTCTGTATGGCCTTCTTTACTCTTTAATATGGATGCCCTTTTGCCCTCTCCTCTCTCTGAATGCCCTTCTTTTCTCTCTTCTTTCTGGAGGCCATTCTGTCCTCTCCTCTCTCTGATGCCCTTCTGTCTGCTCCTAACTCCTGATCCGCTTCTGTCTTCTCCTATTTCTGGATACCATTCTGTTTTATGCTCTCTATACATGCCCTTCTATTCTCTATTCTATCTGGATGCCCTTATGTTCTCTCCTCTCTCTGGATGTTCTTCTGTCTTCTCCACTCTCTGGATGTGGTTTTATTCTCTACTCTCCTTGGATTGTCTTCTGTCTTCTCTGCTCTATGGATGCCCTTCTGTTCTCCCCTCTCTGTGGATGTGTTTCTGTCTTCTCCTCTCTCTGGATGCCCTTCTGTCCTCTCCTCTCCATGGATGCCCTTCTGTCTTCTCCTTTTTCTGGATGATCTTCTGCTCTCTCCTCTCTGTGGATGCCCTTCTGTTCTCTCCTCTCTTCAGATGTTTTACTGTCTTCTCCTCTCTCTGGATCCCCTTCTGCACTGTCCTTTATATGGATTCCCTTCTGTTCTCTCCTGTATCTGAATGACCTTCTGTCCATTCTTCTCTATGGATGCCCTTCAGTCTTCTTCTTTCTTTGGATGCCCTTTCTTCTCTCCTCTCTCGGGATTCCCTTCTGTCCTCTCCAATCTCTGGATGCCCTTTTGTTCTCTCCTCTCTCTGGATGCCCTTCTGTCTTCTCTCCTCTCTGGATGCCGTTCTGTTCTCCCTTCTCTCTGGGTGTGTTTCTGTCTTCTCTTCTCTTGGGATGTCCTTTGTTCTGTCCTCTCTATGGATGCCCTTCTGACCTCTCCTCGCCATGGATGCCCTTCTGTCTTCTCCTCTCACTTGATGGCTTTCTGTTCTATCCTCTATCTGGATCCCTTCTGTCCTCTCCTCTCTCTGGATGCCCTTCTCAGGCTCCTCTCTCTGGATGCCCTTTTTTCCTCACCTCTCTCTGGATGCCCTTCTGTCCTCTCCTCTCTCTGGATGCCCTTCTGTTCTCTCCTCTCTCTGCATTCCCTTTTTCTCTTCTCCTCTCGCTGCATGCCCTTCTCTTCTATCCTTTCTCTAGATGCTCTTCTGTCTTCTATTCTCTCTTGATTTCTCTCTGTTCTCTCGTCTCTTTGGGTGCCCTTCTGTGCTCTTCTCTCTCGGGATGCCCTTCTGTCCTCTCCTCTCTCTGGATGCTTTTCAGTTCTTTTCTGTCTCCAGATGCCCTTCTGTCTTCTCCTCTCTCTGAATTCCCTTCTGTCCTCTCCTCTCTACGGAAGCCCTTCAGTCTTCTCCTCTCTCTCTGGATGCCCTTTGTTCTCTCCCCTCTTGGGATTCCCTTCTTCCCTCTCCTATCTCTTGATGCCCTTATGTCTTCTACTCCCTCTGGATGCTCTTCTGTCCTCTCCTCTCTCTGGATGACCTTCTGTCTTCTCCTCTCTACTTATGCCCTTCTGTTTTCTCATCTCTTCGGCTTATCTTCTGTCTTCTCCACTCTCTGGATATCCTTCTGGTCTCTCCTCTCTCTGGATACCCTTCTTTTCTCTCCTCTCTCCAGATGCCCTTCTGTCTTCTCCTCTTTCTGGATGCCCTTCTGCTCTCTCCTCTCTCTGGATGCCCTTCTGTTCTCTCCTCTCACGATGCCCTTCTGTCTTCTCCTTTCTCTGGATAACCTTCTGTCTTATCTGCTCTCTGGATACCATTCTATTCTCTACTCTCTCTGGATGCTCTTCTGTCTTCTCTGCTCTCTGGATGCCCATCTGTCTTCTCCTCTTTGTGGATGCCATTCTGAAAACTCCTGTCCATGGATGCCCTTCTGTTCTCTCCTCTCTCTGGATGCCCTTCTGTCCTCTCCTCACTCTGGATGCCCTAATGTTCTCTCCTCTCTCTGGATTCCCTTTTGGTCTTCTCTCTCTGGATGCGCTTCTCATCTCTCCTCTCTCAAGATGCCCTTGTGTCCTTTATTCTCTCTGGAAACCCTTCTGTTCTCTCGTCTCTCTGGATTCCCTTTTGTGCTCTCCTCTCTCTGGATGCCCTTCTGTCCTCTCCTTTCTCTGGATGCCCTTCTGTCTTCTCCTCTCTCCCTCTGCCCTTCTGTTCTCTAGATTCTCTCGATGCCCTTCAGTCTTCTCCTATCGCTGGATGCCCGACAATTTTCTCCTCACACTGGATTTCCTTCTGTCTTCTCCTCTCTCTAGATGCCCTTCTGTTATCTCCTCTCACTGGATGCCATTCTGATCTCTCATCTCTCTGGATGCCCTTCTGTCTTCTCCTCTCTCTGGATGTCCTTCGGTCCTCTTCTCTCTCTGGATGTTTTTCAGTCTTCTGCTTTCTCTGGATGGGCTTCTGTTCTCTCCTCTTTCTGGATTCTCTCCTGAACTCTCATTTCTCTGGATGCCCTTCTGTTCTCTCTTCTTTTGGGATGTCCTTCTGTCCTCTTCTCTCTCTGGATGCCCTTTTTTCTTCTCCTTTCTTTGGACGCCCTTCTGTTCTCTCCTCTCTTTGGATTTTCTTCTGTCTTTTACTCTCTCTGGATGCCCAAATCCTCTCTCCTCTCTCTGAATGCCCTTCAGTCCTCTCCTCTCTCTGGATGACTTTCTGTTCTCTCTTCTCTCTGGATGCCCTTGTGTTCTCTCCTATCTCTGATGCTCTTCTGTTCTCCCCTCTCTGTGGATGCCCTTCTGTCCTCTCATCTCTCTAGATGCCCTTCTGTTCTCCCCTCTTTCTGGATGCCCTTCTGTTCTCTCCTGTCTCTGTATGCTTTTTTTCTCTCCTTTCTCTCTGGATGCCCTTCTGTCTTCTCCTCTCTCTGGATGCCCTTTTGTATTGACATCCCTATGGATGATCTTCTGGTCTCTCCTCTATCTGGATGCCCTTCTGTCGTCTCCTCTCTCTGGATGTCCTTCTGTTGTCTCTTTTCTCTGGATGCCCTTCTGTTTTCTCCTCTCCCTGGATGCCCTTCTGTTCTCTCCTCTTTCTGGATGCCCTTCATTTCTCTCCTCTCTCTGTATGACCTTCTTTACTCTCCTCTCTCTGGATGCCCTTCTGTCTTCTCCTCTCTCTGGATGCCCTACTGTTCTCTCCTCTCTCCAGATGCCCTTCTGTCCTTTCCTCTCTCTGGATGCCCTACTGAACTCTTCTCTCTCTGGATTTCCTTCTGTCCTCTCATATCACTGGTTTCCCTTCTGTTCTCTTCTCTCTCTAGATTCTCTTCTGTACTCCAATCTCTATCGATGCCCTTCTGTCTTCTTCTCTCTCTGGAAGCCCTTCTATCCTCTCCTCTATCCAGATGCCCTTCTGTTCTCTCCTCTCTCTGGATGCCCTTCTGTCCTCTCCTCTCTTTGGATGCCCTTATGTTGTCTCCTATCTCTCGATGATCTTCTGTTCTTCCCAATCTGTGGATGACCTTCTGTCCTCTCCTCTCTCTACATGCCTTTCTGTACTCTCCTCTCTCTGGATACACTTGTGTCCTCTCCTCTCTTTTTATGCCCTTCTGTTCTCTCCTCCATCTGGATTCCCTTCTGTCCTCTCATCTCTCTGGATGTCCTTCTGTCTTCTCCTCTCTCTGGATGACCTTCTGATCTCTCCTCTCTCTGGATGCTCTTTTGTCTTCTCTTCACTCTGGATGCGCTTCTCTCTTCTCCTCTCTTTGGATGCACTTCTGTTTTCACCTCTCTATGGATGCCCTTCTGTCTTCTCCTCTCTCTGAATGCCCTTCTGTTCTCTCCTCTCATTGGATGCTCTATCTTCTTTTTTCTCTGGATGCCTTTCTGACTTCTCTGCTCTCTGGATACCGTTCTATTCTCTACTCTCTCTGGATGTCCTTCTGACCTCTCCTCTCTCTGGATGGCTTTCTGTTCTCTCCTCTCTCTGGATGCTCTTCTGTCCTCTCCTCTCTCTGGATGCTTTTCGGTCCTCACCTCTCTCTTGATGCCCTAATGTTCTCTCCTCTCTCTGAATTCCCTTTTTATCTTTCCTCTCTCTGGATGCGCTGTACTTCTCACCTCTCTCAAGATGCCCTTGTTTCCTCTATTCTATTCTATCTCTCCTCTCTCTGTATGTATGGATATCCTTTTGTTCTCTCATCTCTCTGAATTCTCTTTTGTGTTCTCCTCTCTGTGTATGCCCTTCTGTCATCTCCTCTCTCTAGATGCCCTTCTGTCTTTTCCTCTTTCCCTATGCCCTTCTGTTCTCTTGATTCTCTCGATGGCCTTCAGTCTTCTACTCTCTCTGGATGCCCGACAATTTTCTCCTTACTCTGGATATCCTTCTTTCTTCTCCTCGATCTAGATGCCCTTCTGTCTTTTCCTCTCTCCCTATGCCCTTCTGTTCTCTCAATTCTCTCGATGCCCTTCAGTCTTTTACTCTCTCTGGATGCCCGACAATTTTCTCCTTACTCTGGATATCCTTCTGTCTTCTCCTCTCTCTAAATGCCCTTCTGTTATCTCCTCTCACTGGATGCCATCCTGTCCTCTCCTCTCCCTGGATGCCCTTCTGTCTTCTCCTCTCTCCAGATGCCCTTCGGTCCTCTTCTCTCTCTGGATGTCCTTCAGTCTTCTGCTCTCTCTGGATGGGCTTCTGTTCTCTCCTCTTTCTGGATTCTTTCCTGTAGTCTCATCTCTCTGGATGCCCTTCTGTTCTCTATTCTTTTGGGATGTCCTTCTGTCCTCTCCTCTCTCTGGAAGCCCTTCTGTCTTCTCCTTTTTTTGGATGCCCTTCTGTTCTCTCCTCTCTCTGGATGCCCCTTTTTCCTTTCCTCTCACTGGATATACTTCTGTTCTCTCCTCCCTCTGTATGCCATTCTGTTCTCTCCTCTCTCCGGATGCCCCTGTGTCCTCTTTTCTCTCTAGATGCCATTTCTGTCCTCTCTTCTCACTGGATGCCCTTCTGTTCTCTTCTCTCTCTGGATGATCTTCTGTTCTCTCATCTTTCTTGATGCCCTTGTGTCCTCTCCTCTCTCTGGATTCCCTTCTGTCTTCTCCTTTCTCTGGATGCCCTTCTGTCCTCTCCTCTCTTTTGATGCCCTTCTGTTTTCTCCTCTCATCCGATGCTCTTCTATTCTCTCTTCTTTCTGGATGCTCTTCTGTATTCTCCTCTCTCTGGATGCCTTTCTTTACTCTCCTCTCTCTGGATGCCCTTCTGTTCTCTCCTCTCTATGGATGCCCTTCTGTCCTCTTCTCTCTCTGGATGCCCTACTGTCCTCTCCTTTCTCTGGATTTCCTTTTGTCCTCTTATATCTCTGGTTTTCCTTCTGTTCTCTTCTCTCTCTAGATTCTCTTCTGTCCTCTAATCTCTCTGGATGCACTTCTGTCTTCTCCTCTGTCTGGAAGCACTTCTGTCCTCTCCTCTCTCCGGATGCCCTTCTGTCCTCTCCTCTCTTTGGATGCCCTTATGTTTTCTCCTCTCTCTGGATGCTCTTCTGTTCTTCCCAGTCTGTGGATGCCCTTCTGTCCTCTCCTCTCCTTGGATGCCCTTCTGTTCTCTCATCTTTCTGGATGCCCTTCTGTTCTCTCCTCCATCTGTATGCCCTTCTTTACTCTCCCCTCTCTGGATGCCCTTCTGTTCTCTTCTCTCTGGATGCCCTTCTGTGCTCACCTCTCTCTGGATGCCCTTCTGTCTTCTCCTCTCTCTACATGCCCTTCTATATTCTCCTCTCTCTATATTCCTTTCTATCCTCTCATCTCTCTGGATTCCCTTTTATTATATTCTCTCTATGCATGCTTCTCTGTTCTCTTACCTCTCTGGATGCCCTTTTGTCTTATCCTCTCTCTGGATGCCCTTCTGTTCTATCTTATCTCTAGATTCTCTTCTGTTGTGTCATATCTCTGGATGACCTTCTCTTCTCTCTCTGGATGATCTTCTGTTTGCTTACCTCTCTGCATGCTCTTCTGTTCTCTCCTCTCTATGGAAGATTTTCTGTTCTCTCATCACTCTGGATGTTCTTGTGTTCTTTCATCTCACTGGAAGCCCTTCTGTCTTCTCCTCTCTCTGCATGCCTTTCTATTCTCTTCTCTCTCCGTATGCCCTTCTCTCTTCTCTTCTATCTGGATACCCTTCTGTCAGCTCCACTCTCCGGATGTCTTCTCCTCTCTCTGGATGCCAATCTGTTCTCTCGTATCAGTGAATACCCTTATTTACTCTCTTCTAACAGGATGCCCTTCTGTCCGCTCCTCTCTCTGGATGCTCTTCTGTCCTCTCCTCTCTCTTGATGCCTTTCTGTACTCTCATCTCTCTGGATGCCCTTCTATTATATTCTCTCTATGGATGCTCCTCTGTTCTCTTATCTCTCTGGATGCCCGTTTGTCTACTCCTCTCTCCGGATGGCCTTCTGTCTTCTCCTCTCTCTGGATGCCCTTCTGTCCTCTGCTCTCTCTGGATTCCTTTCTGTTCTCTCTTCTCTCCGGATGCCCTTCTGTTCTCTCTTCTCTCTGGATGCCCTTCTGCCCTCTCCTCTCTTTGGATGCCCTTCTGTTCTCTCCTCTCTCTGTATGCCCTTCTTTACTCTCCTCTCTCTGGATGCCCTTCTGGTCTCTGCTCTCTTTCCCTATGCCCTTCTGTTCTCTAGGTTCTCTTGATGGCCTTCAGTCTTCTCTTCTCTCTGGATGCCTGACAATTTTCTCCTCACACTGGATATCCTTCTGTCTTCTCCTCTCTCTAGATGCCCTTCTGTTCTCTTCTCTTTGGATGCCCTTCTGTCCTCTCCTATCTCTGGATGCCCTTCTGTCTCTTTGTCATTCTGGATGACATTTTTTTCTCCTCTTTCTGGATTATCTTCTGTTCTCTCATCTTACCGGATGCCCATCTGTTTTCTCCTCTCTCTGCATGCCTTTGTGTTCTTTCCTCTCTCTGAATGCCCTTCTGACCTCTCCTTTCTCTGGATGCCTTTCTGTCTTCTCATCTCGCTGGATGCCCTTCAGTTCTCTACTCTCCCTAGATTCTCTTCTGTCCTCTCATCCCTCTGGATGCCCTTCTGCTCCCTTCTCTCTCTGGATGATCTTCTGTTCGCTCATCTCTGTGGATGTCCTTCTGTTCTCTCCTATCTCTGGAAGACCTTCTGTTCTCTCATCTCTCTGGATGACCTGTGTCTCTCCTCTCTCTGGATGCTCTTCTGTTCTCTCATCTCCCTGGATGCCCTTCTGTCTTCTCCTTTCTCTACATACCTTTCTGTTCTCTATACTCTCTGGATGCACTTTTGTCCTTTCCTCTTCTTTTATGCCTTTCTGTCCTCTCCTCCCTCTGGATGCCCTTCTGTCTTCTCCTCTCTCTGGATGCCCTTTTTTTCTCTTCTCTCTGGATGCCCTTCTGTAATTTCCTCTCTCACTTGATGCCTTCTGTCTTCTCCTCTCTCTGGATGCACTTCTGTTCTCTCCTCCCTCCGGAAGCCTTTCTTTTCCATCCTCTCTTTGGATGCCCTTCTGTATTCTACTTTTTCTGGATGCCCTTGTGTCCTCTCCTCTCTTGGAGGCCCTTCTGTCCTCTTCTTTCTCTGGATGCCATTCTGTAAGCTAATATATCTGGTTGGCTTTCTGTTCTCTTCTCTCTATCGAGGCTCTCCTGTACTCTCATCTCTCTGGATGTCCTTCTGTGTCCTCTCCTCTCTCTGGATGGCCTTCTGTCTTCTCCTCTCTCTGGTTGCCCTTCTGGTCTCTCCTCTCTCTCAGTGCTCTTCTGTTCTCCCCTCTCTGTGGATGCCCTTCTGTTCTCTCCTCTCTCTGTGCCCACTTTTACTCTCCTCTCTCTGGATGCCCTTCTGTCTTCTCCTCTCTCTGGATGTCCTTCTATTCTCTCCTCTCTCTGGATGCCCATATGTTCTCACCTCTCTTGGGATTTTCTTCTGCTCTCTCCTCTCTCTGGATGCCCTTCTGTTCTCTCCTCTTTCTGGATGCCCTTCTGTTCTCTCCTCTCTCTAAATGCCCTTCTGTCTTCTCCACACAATGGATGCCCTTCTGTTCTCTGTTCTCTCTGGAGGCCATTCTGTCCTCTCCTCTCTCTGGATGCCCTTCTATCCTCTCCTCAATCTGGATTCCCTTCTGTCCTCTCCTCTCTCTCGTTGCCCTTCTGTTCTCTTCTCACTATAGATGCTCTCCTGTACTCTCATCTCTCTGGATGCCCTTCTGTTTTCTTCTCTCTCCGGATGCCCTTCTTTCTTCTTCTCTCTCTGGATGCCCTTCTGATCTCTTCTCTCTTTGGATGCCCTTCAGTCTTCTCCTCTCTGTGGATGCCCTTCTCTTCTCTCATCTCTCTGGAGGCCCTTATATACTCTCTTATCTCTGGATGCCCTTCTGTCATATCCTCACTTGGGATGCCCTTATGTCTTCTCCTGTCTCCGGATGTTGTCTGTCCTCTCCTGTCTCTGGATGCCCTTCTGTTCTCTCCTCTCTACGGATGCCATTCTGTTCTCTCCTATCTCTGGATGTCCTTCTGTCTTCTCCTCTCCCTTGATGCCCTTCTATTCTCTCCTCTCTCTGGATTTCCTTTTGACCTCTCATATATCTGTTTGCCCTTGTGTTCTCTTCTCTCTTTCTATGTCCTTCAGTCTTCTGCTCTCTCTGGATGGGCTTCTGTTCTCTTCTCTTTCTGAATTCTCTCCTGTACTCTCATCTCTTTGGATGCCCTTCTGCTCTCTCTTCTTTGGGGATGTCCGTCTGTCCTCTCCTCTGTCTGGATGCCCTTCTGTCTTCTCCTTACTTTGGATGCTCTTCTGTTCTCTCCTCTCTCTGGATGCCCTTTTTTCATCTCATCTCACTGGATACCCTTCTGTTCTCTCCTCTCTCTGTATGCCCTACTGTTCTCTCCTCTATCTGGATGCCTTTGTGTCCTCTTCTCTCTCTGGATGCCATTTCTGTCCTCTCTTCTCTCTGGATGCCCTTCTGTCTTCTCCTTTCATTGGATGCCCTTCTGTTCTCTTCTCTCTCTGGATGATCTTCTGTTCTCTCATCTCTCTTGATGCCCATGTGTCCTCTACTCTCTCTGGATGCCCTTCTGTCTTCTCCTTTCTCTGGAGGCCCTTCTGTCCTCTCCTCTATTTTGATGCCTTTCGGTTTTATACTCTCATCTGATGCTCTTTTATTCTCTCTTCTCTCTGGATGCCCTTCTCTATTCTCCTCTCTCTGGATGTCCTTTTTTATTCGCCTCTCACTAGATACCATTCTGTCTTCTCCTCTCTCTGAATGACCTTCTGTTATCTCCTCTCTCTGGATGTTCTTCTGTCCTCTCCTCTCTCTGGATGCCCTACTGTCCTCTCCTCTCTCTGGATTTCCTTCTGTCCTCACATACCTCTTATTTCCTTTCTGTTCTCTTATCTCTCTACATTCAGTTCTGTCCTCTAATCTCTCTGGATGCCCTTCTGTCTTCTTCTCTCTCTGAAAGCCCTTCTGTCCTCTCCTCTCTCCGGATGCCCTTCTGTTCTCTCCTCTCTCTGGATGCCCTTCTGTCCTCCCCCTCTCTTTGGATGCCCTTATGTTGCCTCCTCTCTCTCGATGCTCTTCTGTTCTTCACAATCTGTGGATGCCCTTCTGTCCTCTCCTCTCTCTACATGCCTTTCTGTTCTCTCCTCTCTCTGGATGCACTGGTGTCCCCTCCTCTATTTTTATGCCCTTCTGTTCTCTCCTCCGTCTGGATTCCCTTCTGTCCTCTCATCTCTCTGGATGGCCTTTTGTCTTCTCCTCTCTCTGGATGACCTTCTGATCTCTCCTCTCACCGGATGCTCTTCTCTGTTCTCTCCTCTCACTGGATGCCCTTCTGTCCTCTTCTCTCTCAGGATGCCCTTCTGTCTTTTCATCACTATGGATGACTTTCTTGTGTCTCCTCTCTCTCTGGATGACCTTATGTCTCTTCATCTCTCTGGATGTCCTTCTGTTCTATTCTCTCTCTAGATTCTATTCTGTACTCTCATCCCTCTGGATGGCCTTCTGTTCCCTTCTCTCTCTTGATGATCTTCTGTTCGCTCATCTCTGTAAATGCCCTTCTGTTCTCTCCTCTCTCTGGAAGATCTTCGGTTCTCTCATATTTATGGATGCCCTTGTGTCCTCTCCTCTCTCTGGATGCTCTTATGTTCTCTCATCTTTCTGTATACCCTTCCTTCTTCTCCTCTCTTTACATGCCTTTCTGTTCTCTCCTCTCTCTGGATGTCCTTCTGTCTCTCCTCTCTCTGGATGCCCTTCTGGTCTCTCCTCTATCTGGATGCCCTTCTGTTATCTCCACTCTCTGGATGCCCTTCTGTTCTCTCCTCTCTATGTAGGCCCTTCTGTCCTCTCCTCTCGCTGGATGCCCTTCGGATTTCTCCTTTGTCTGGATGACCTTCTGTTCTCTTCTCTCAATGGATGGCCTTCTATTTACTCTTTGTTCTGGATACCCTTCTCTCCTCTTCTCTCTCTGGATTCCCTTTTTTCCTCTACTCTCTCTGGATGCCCTTCTGTCTTCCCTTCTCTCTGGATGTCCTTCTGTTCTCTCCTCTCTCTGGATTTTCTTTTGTCCTCTCCTCTCACTGTATGCCCTTCTGTCTTCTTTTTTCTTTGGATGCCCTTCTGTTTTCTTCTCTCTCTGGATGCCCTTTTCTCCTATCCTCTCTGCGGATACCCTTCTGTTACCTTCTCTCCTTTATACCTTTCTGTTCTGTCCTCTATCTGGATGCCCTTGTGTCCTCTTCTCTCTCTGGATGCCCTCCTGTATTCTCATCCCTCTACATGCCCTTCTGGTCTGTCCTCTATCTGTATGCCCTTCTGTCTTCTCCACTCTCTGGATGTCCTTCTGTTGTCTCCTTTCTCTGGATCCCCTTGTGTCCTCTCCTCTCTCTGGATGCCCTTCTGTCTTCTCTTCTCTATGGATGCCCTTCTGTCCTCTCTTCTTCTTTGATGCCCTTCTGTTTTCTCCTCTCGTCCGATGCTCTTCTATTCTCTTCTTTCTGTGGATGCCCTTCTGTATTCTCCTCTCTCTGGCTGCCCTTCTGGTCTCTCCTCTCTCTGGATGCCCTTGTGTAAACTCTGCTCTCTGGATGTCCTTCTGTTGACTCATTTCTCTGTATGCCCTTTTGTCCTCTACTCTCTCTGATTGCCCTTCTGTCCTCTCCTCTCTCTGGATGCTCTTCTGTCATCTCTGCACTCAGGATGTCCTTCTGTTTTGTCTTTCTCTGGATGTCCTTCTCTCCACTCCTCTCTCTGAATGCCCTTCTGTACTCACCTCTCTCTGGATTTTTTTCTGTCCTCTCATATATCTGGTTGCCCTTCTGTTCTCTTTTCTCTCTAGATTATCTTCTGATCTCTCATCTCTTTAGATGCCCTTCTGGTATCTACTATTTATGGATGCATCATGAGAAAGGAGAGGACAGAAGGGCATTCAGGGAGAGAAGAGAACAGAAGGACATCAAGAGAGAGAGAAGAGTACAGAAGGGTATCTAGAGAGAGCAGAGATCAGAAGGGCATCCAGAAAGAAGAGAAGACAAAAGTGCCTCAGTAAATAGTAGAAGACAGAAGGGCTTCCAGAGAAAGGAGGTGTCAGAATTTCCTCCAGAGTGAAGACAGAGCAGAAAGGCATCCATAGAGAGGAGAGGAAAGAAGGGCATCCACATAAAATAGTACAGAAGGCCATACAGAGAGAGGAGAAGACAAAAGGACATCTAGATAGAGGAGAGAACAGAAGGGCATCCAGAAAGAAAAGAGAAGACAAGGGCTTCCAGAGAAGGAGATGACAGAGTGAATCCAGAAAAAGGAGAGAACAGAAGGGCATTCAGAGAGATGAGAAGACAGAAGGTCATCCAGAGAGAGGAGAGAACAGAAGGGCATCCAGTGAGAGGAGAGTGAAGAAGAGCATCCAGAGCGAGCAGATGACAGAAAGGATCCAGAGAGAGAGGAGAGAACAGAAAGCCATCCAGAGAGAGGAGAGAACATAAGGGTATCCAGATAGATGAGAGGACAGAAGGGCATGTAGAGAGAGAAGAGATCAAAAGGGCATCCAGAGAGAGGGGAGAAGACAGAAACTCATCCACAGAGAGGAGAGAACTGAAGGGCATCCAGAGTGAGGAGAAGACAGAAGAACATCCAGAGCGAGGAGAGAACATAATGGCATCAAGAGAGAATAGAGGACAGAAGGGCATGTAGAGAGAGCAGAGAACAGAAGGGTATCCAGAAACAGAAGAAGACAGAAGGGCATCGGGAGATAGGAGAAGACAGAAGAGCTTCCAGAGAGAGGAGAGGACAGAATGGCCTCCAGAGAGAGGAGAGAAAAGAAGGTGATCCAGCGAGAGGAGAGGTCAGAAGGGCATCCACAGAAAAGAGTAAAGAAGGCCATACAGAGAAAGGAGAAGACAGAAGGGCATCTAGATAGAGGAGAGAACAAAAGGGTATCTAGAGAGAGGAGAGATCAGAAGGGCATCCAGAGAAGGAGAAGACAGAGCGAATCCAGAGAGAGGAGAGAGCAGAAGGGCATTCGGAGAGAGAAGAGAACAGAAGGGCATCAGGAAAGAGGAGAAAACAGAAGGTCATCCAGAGAGATGAGAGAACAGAAGTGCATACAGAGAGAGGAAAAGACAGAAGGTCATCCAGAGAGAGGAGAGGATAGAATGGCAACCAGAGAGAGGAGGGGACAGAAGGGCATCCAGAGAGAGGAGTGTGAAGAAGGGCATCCAGAGAAAGGATTGAACAGAAGGGCAACTAGGGAAATGATAGAACAGAAGAGAATCCAGAAAAAGGAGAGAACAGAAGGGCATGCAGAGAGAGCAGAAGACTGAAGGACATGCAGAGAGAGAGGGCGACAGAAGGGCATCCGGAGAGAGGAAAAGACAGAAGGGCATCCAAAGAGAGGAGAGGACAGAAGGACATCTAGTTAGAGGAGAGAACAGAAGCGAATCCAGAGAGAGGAGAAGACAGAAGGGAATCTAGAGTGAGGAGAGAATGGTAGGTCATCCAGAAAAAGCAGAAGACAGAAGGGCATCCAGAGAGAGGAGATGACAGAAGGGCATCCAGAAAGAAAAGAAAAAAAGGGAATCCAGAGAGAGGAGAGAACAGAAGGGTATCCAGAGAGAGGAGAGGATAGAATGGCATTCAGAGAGAGGAAAAGATAGAAAGCAATCCAGAGAAAAGAGAGAACATAAGGTCATTCAGAGAGAGGAGAGAGCAGATCTGCATCCAGAGAGAGGAGGAAACATAAGGGCATACGGAGAGAGGTGAGAACAGAAGATCATCAAGAAAATAGATAGAGAACAGAAGGTTATCCAAAGAGAGGAGAAGACAGAAGGGAATCCAGAGAGAGGAGAATAAAGAAGGGCATCCAGAGAGAGGAGAGAACAGAAGGGCATTCAGAGGGAGGAGAGAGCAGAAGGGCATCCAGAGAGAGGAGAAGACAGATGGGTATCCCGAGAGAGGAATGGACAGAAGGGCATCCAGAGAGAGGAGAGTACAGAAGGGCATCAAGAGAGAGGATAAAACAGAAGGGCGTCCAGAGAGAGGAGAGAACTGAAGAGCATCCATACATAGGAGAAGAGAGGAGGCATCCAGATGTAGAAAAGGACGGACGGGCATCCTGATAGAGGAGAGGACAGAAGGGCATTCAGGGAGAGAAGAGAACAGAAGGGCATCCAGAGAGAAGACAGAGTAGAAAGGCATCCAGAGAGAGGAGAAGACAGAATGGCATCCAGAGAGAGGAGAGAACAGATGGGCATCAGAAGAGAGGAGAAGACAGAAGGTCATTTAGAGAGAGAAGATGACAGAAGGGCATCCAGAGAGAGGAAAAGAAAAATAGGTAATCCAGAAAGAGGAGAGAACAAAAGTGCATCAAGAGAGAGGAGAAGACCGAAGGGCATCCAGAGATGGAGAAGACAAAAGGGCATACAGAGAGAGGAAAATACATAAGGGCAACCAGAGAAAGGAGAGGATAGAACGGCATCCAGAGAGAGGAGAAGACAGAAGGGTATCAAGAGAGGAGAGAAAAAAGGGCATCCAGATAGAGGAGAGCCTAGAAAGGCATTGAGAGAGAGAGGAGAAGACAGAAGGGTATCTGGAGAGAGGAGAGAACAGAAAGGCATCCACAAAGAGGAGAGACAGAAGGTCATCAATAGAGAGGAAAGAGTAGAAGGGAATCCAGAGAGAGGAGAGGACAGTAGGGCATATAGAGAGAGGAGATGACAGAAGGGAATCCAGAGAGAGGAGAGGAGAGAAGGGCATCCAGAAAGAGGAGAAAACAGAAGGGCATCCAGAGTGAGGAGAAAACAGAAGGGCATCCAGAGAAAGGAGAGGATAGAACGGCATCCAGATGGAGGAGAAGACAGAAGGATATCCAGAGAGAGGAGAGAAAAAAGGGCATTCAGAGAGAGGAGAGCCTAGAAGGGCATTGAGAGAGAGAGAGAGAGAGAAGACAGAAAGGCATCCGGAGAGAGGAGTGAACTGAAGGGCATCCAGAAAGAAGAGAGAACAGAAGGTCATCAAGAGAGAAGAAAGAATAGAAGGCCATCCAGAGAAAGAAGACAGTATGGCATCCGGAGAGAGGAAGGACAGAAGGTCTTCCAGAGTGAGAAGAGAGAAGAAGGGCATCCAGAGAGAGGAGAACACAGAAGGGCATCCAGAAAGAGGAGAAGACAGAAGGGCATCGGGAGATAGGAGAAGAGAGAAGGGCATCCAGAGAGAGGAGAGAACAGAAGGGCATCCACATAAAATAGTATAGGAGGCCATACAGAGAGAGGAGAAGACAGAAGGGCATCGAGATTGAGGAGAGAACAGTAGGGAATCCAGAAAGAGGAGAGAACAGGAGGGCATCCAGAGAAGGAAAAGACAGAAGCGAATCCAGAGAGAGGAGAGAACAGAAGGGCATTCAGGGAGAGGAGAGCACAGAAGGGAATCGGGAGAGAGGAAAAGACAGACGGTCTTCCAGAGAGAGGAGATGACAGAAGGGCATTCAGAGAGAGGAAAAGAAAAATAAGGAATGCAGCGAGAGGAGAGAACAGAAGTCCATCCTGAGAGAGGAGACAAGAGAGGGGTATGCAGAAAAAGGAGAGAACAGAAGCCCATCAGATAGAGGAGAGAACAGAAGGGCTTCCAGAGAGAGGAGAAGACAGAAGGGTTTCCATAGAGAGGAGAGGACAGAAGGACATCCCGAGAGAAGAGAGAACAGAAGGGCATCAAGAGAGAGGAGAAGACAGAAGGGCATCCAGAAAGAGGAGAGGATAGAACGGATTTCATAGAGAGGAGAAGGCAGAAGGTAATTCAAAGAGAGGAGAGGAGAGAATGGCATCCAGAGAGGAGAGACCAGAAGGTCATCCAGGGAGAGGAGAAGACAGAAGGGCATCCAGAGAGAGGAGAGAACAGAAGGTCATCCAGAAAGAGTAGAAAACAGAAGGCCATCAAGAGAGAAAAGACAGAGGGGAATCCAGAGAGATTAGAGAATAGAAGGGCATCCAGAGAGAGGAAAAGAGAGAAGGGAATCCAGAGAGAGGAAATAAAAAAAGGCATCCAGAATGAGGAGGGATCAGAAGGGCATAGAGAGAGAGGAGAAGACAGAAGGGCATCCGGAGAGAGGAGAGAACAGAAAGGCATCCAGAATAAGGAGAGAACTGAAGGTCATCAAGAGAAGACAGAAGGGAATCCCGAGAGAAGAGAGAACCGAAAAGCATCCAGAGAGAGGAGAGCATAGAAGGGCATCTAGATAGAGGAGAGAACAGAATGGCATCAAGAAAGAGGAGAGAACAGAAGGGCATCCAGAAAAGGAGAAGACAGAAGTGAATCAAGAGAGAGGAGAGAACAGAAGTGCATTCGGAGAGAGGAGAGAACAGAAGGGCATTGGGAGAGAGGAGAAGACAAAAGGTCATCCAGAGAGATGAGATTACAGAAGGGCATCCAGAGAGAGGAAAACATAAAAAGGGAATTCAGAGAGAGGAGAGAGCAGAAGCGCATCCTGAGAGCGGAGAAGACAGAAGAGTATGCAGAGAGAGGAGAGATCAGAAGGGCATCCAGAAAGAGGAGAGGAGAGAAGGGCATCCAGAGAGAGAAGAATACAGAAGGGAATCCAGAGAGAGGAGAGGACAGAAGGACACCCTGAGAGAAGAGAGAACAGATGGGAATCCAGAGAGAGGAGAAGACAGAAGGGAATCCAGAGAGAGGAGAGAACACAAGGGCATCCAAAGAGTGGAGAGAACAGAAGGGCATCTAAAGAGAGGAAAAGAAAAATAGGTAATACAGAAAGAGTAGAGAACAGAAATGCATCCAGAGAGAGTAGAAGACAGAACAGCATCCAGAGAGAGGAGAGGATAGAATGGCATCCAGAGAAAGGGGAAGACAGAAGGGAATCCAGAGAGAGGAGATAACAGAAGGGCATCCAGGAAGAGTAGAGACCATAAGGGCATCTACAGAGAGGAGAAGACAGAAAGGCATCCAGAGAGAGGAGATGACTGAAGGGCATCCAGAGAGAGGAAAAGAAATATAGGTAATCCAGAAATAGGAAAGAACAGAAGTGCATCCCGAGAGAGAAAACACAAGGGCATCCAGAGAAAGGAGAAGATAGAATGGCATCCAGAGAGAGGAGAAGACAGAAGTGTATCCAGAGAGAGGAGAGAAAAAAGGCCATCCAGTAAGAGGAGAGCCTAGAAGGGCATTGAGAGAGAGAGGAGCAGACAGAAGGGCATGCGGAGTGAGGAGAGAACAGAAGGCCATCCAGAAAGAGGAGAGAACAGAAGGTCATCAATAGAGAGGAGAGAGTAGAAGGGCATCTAGAGAGAGGAGAAGACAGTAGAGCAACCAGAGAGAGGAGAGAACAGATTGGCATCCAGAGAAAGAAGAGAGCAGAAGTGCATCCAGAGAGAGGAGAAGACAGAAGGGCATCCAGAAAGAGGAGAGAACAGATGGGCATTCAGAGAAGGAGAAGACAGAAGTGAATCCAGAGAGTGGAGAGAACAGAAGGGCATTCGGAAAGAGTAGAGAACAGAATGGTATCCAGAAAGAGGAGAGAACAGAAGGGTATCAAGAGAGAGGAAAAGACAGAAGGGAATCCAAAGAGAGGAGAGAACAGAAGGGCATCGGGAGATAGCAGAAGACAGAAGGGCATCCAGAGAGAGGAGAGTAAAGAAGGGCATCCACATAAAATAGTACAGAAGGCCATACAGAGAGAAGAGAAGAAGGTCATCTAGATAGAGGAGAGAACAGTAGGGCATCCAGAAAGAGGAGAGAAGAGAAGGGCATCCAAAGAAGAAGCAGAAGTGAATCCAGAGAGAGGAGAGAACAGAAGGGCATTCAGACAGTGGAGAGAACAGAAGGGCATTGGGAGAGAGGAGAAGACAGAAGGTTATCCACAGGGAGGAGAGCAATAAGGGTATCCACATAAAATAGTACAGAAGGCCATACAGAGACAGGAGAAGACAGAAGGGCATCCAGAGAGAGTAAAAGAAAAATAGGGAATTCAGAAAGAGGAGAGCACAGAAGTGCATCCAGAGAGAGGAGAAGAGAGAAGGCATCCAATGGAAAAGATGACAGACGGTCATCCAGAGAGAGGAGAATACAGAAGGCATTCAGGGAGAGAAGAGAACAGAAGGGCATGCAGAGACAGTTGTGGACAGAAGGGCATCTAAAGAGAGCAGAGAAAAGAAGGGCATCCAGAAAGAGAAAACAGAAGGGCATCGTGAGATAAGAGAAGAGAGAAGTGCATCCAGAGAGAGGAGAGCAAGGCAGGGCATCCACATAAAATAGTACAGAAGGACATAGAGAAAGAGGAGAAGACTGAAGGGAATCCAAAGAGAGAAGAGAACAGAAGGGCATTTGGAGAGAGGAGAAGACAGTAGGGCCTCCAGAGAAGAGAGGACAGAAGGGCATCCTTAAAGAGAAGAGAACAGAAGAACATCCAGGGAGAGGACAGAACAGAAGGGCATCCAGAGAGAGGGGAGAACAGAAGGGCATCCAGAGAGAGGGGAGAACAGAAGGGCATCCAGAGAAGGAGAAGACAGAAGTAAATCCAGAGAGAGTAGAGAACAGAAGGGCATTCGGAGAGAGGAGAGAAAAGAAGGGCATAGGGAGAGAGGAGAAGACAGAAGGTCATCCAGAGAGAGGAGATGACAGAAGGGCATCAAAAGAGAGGAAAAGAAAAATAGGGAATCCAGAAAGAGGAGAGAACAGAAGTGCATCCAGAGAGAGGAGAAGACAGAAGGGCATCCAGAGAGAGGAGAAGACAGAAGGGCATCCATAAAGAGAAGAGAACAGAAGAACATCCAGGGAGAGGACAGAACAGAAGGGCATCCAGAGAGAGGGGAGAACACAAGGGCATCCAGAGAAGGAGAAGACAGAAGCAAATCCAGAGAGAGTAGAGAACAGAAGAGCATTCGGAGAGAGGAGAGAACATAAGGGCATAGGGAGAGAGGAGAAGACAGAAGGTCATCCAGAGAGAGGAGATGACAGAAGGACATCCAAAGAGAGGAAAAGAAAAATAGGGAATCCAGAAAGAGGAGAGAACAGAAGTGCATCCAGAGAGAGGAGAAGACAGAAGTGCATCCAGAGAGAAGAGAAGGGCATCCAGAGAGAGGAGAGACCAGAAGGGCATCCAGAGAGAGGATAAGACAGAATGGCATCCGGATAGAGGAGAGAACAGAAGAACCTCCAGAAAGAGGAGAAAACAGAAGGTCATCAAGAGAGAGGAGAAGACATTAGGGAAGACAGAGAGAGGAGAGAACAGAAGGGCATCGAGAGAGAGCAGAGAACAGAAGGTCATCCATAGAGAGGAGAAGACAGAACGGAATCCAGAGATAGGAGAGAACAGAAGGGCATCGGGAGATAGGAGAAGACAGAAGGGCATCCAGAGAGAGGAGAGAAAGAAGGGCATCCAGAGAGAGGAGAGAAAGAAGGGCATCCACATAAAATAGGACAGAAGGCCATAGAGAGGAGAAGACAGAAGAGTATCTTGATAGAGGGGAGAACATAAGGGCATCCGGAGAGTGTAGAGAACAGAAGGGCATCCAGAGAGAGAAGAGAGCACAAGGGCATCCAGAGAGAAGAGAAGACAGAAAGGCATCCAGAATGAGGAGACTAGAGAAGGCATCCAGATGGATAAGAGGACCGACAGGGATCCTGAGAGTGGAGACGACAGAAGGCATTCATGGAGAGAAGAGAACAGAAAGGCATCCAGAAAGAAGAGAGTACAGAAGGGCATCTAGAGAGAGCAGAGAACAGACGGGCATCCAGAAAGAGAAGAAGACAGAAGGGAATCAGGAGATAGGAAAAGACAGAAGGGCATCCAGAGAGAGGTGAGGAAAGAAGGGCATGGACATAAAATAGTACAGAAGGCCATACAGAGAGAGGAGAAAACAGAAGGGCATTCAGATAGAGGAGAGAACAGAAGGGCATCCAGAAAGAGGAAAGAACCAAAGGGCATCAAGAGAAGGATAAGACCGAATCGAATCCAGAGAGAGGAGAGAACAGAAGAGTATTTGGAGAGAGGAGAGAACAGAATTTTATTGAGAAAGGAGAAGACAGAAGGTCATCCAAAGGGAGGAGAGCAAAGCGCATCCACATAAAATAGTACAGAAGGCCATACAGAGTGAGGAGAAGACAGAAGGGCATCCAGAGGGAGGAAGAGAAAAATAAGGAATCCTGAAAGAGGAGAGAACAGAAGTGCATCCAGAGAGAGGAGAAGACAGAAGGGCATCCAGAAAGAGAAGAAGAGAGAAAGAATCCACATGAAAAAGAGGACTGACGGGCATCCTGAGAGAGGAGAGTACAGAAGGCATTCAGGGAGAGAAGAGAACAGAAGGACATCCAGAGAGAAGAGAGAACATAAGGGCATCTAAAGAGAGCAGAGAACAGAAGGACATCCAGAAAGAGGACAATACAGAAGGGCATCGGTAGATAAGAGAAGACAGAAGTTCATCCAGAGAGAGGACAGCAAAGAAGGGCATCCACATAAAATTGTACAAAAGGCAGTACAAGGAGAGGAAAAGACAGAAGGGAATCCAGAGAGGAGAGGACAGAAGAACATCCAGAGAGAAGAGGAAAAAAGGGCATCCAGAGAGAGGAGCGAACAGAAGGGCATCCAGAAAAGGAGAAGACAGAAGCTAATCCAGAGAGAGTAGAGAACAGAAGAGCATTGGGAGATAGGAGAAGACAGAAGGTCATCCAGAGAGAGGAGAGCAAAGAAGGGCATCCCCATAAAATAGTACAGAAGGCCATACAGAGAGAGGAGAAGACAGAAGGGCATCTAGAGAGAGAAGACAGAAGGGAATCCAGAGAAAGGAGAAGACAAAAAGAGAATCCAGAGAGGACAGAACAGAAGGGCATCCAGAGAGAAGAGAGAACAGAAGGGTATCAAGAGAGAGCAGAGGACAAAAGGGTATCCAGAGAGAGGAGAGAACAGAAGGGCATCCAGAAAAAGGAGAATACAGAAGGGCATCCAGAGACAGAAGAGGACAAAAGGGCATCCCAAGAGTAGAAAGAACAGAAGGGCATCCAGAGAGATGATAGAACAAGAGAGAAAACAGAAATAGGAGAGAGCAGTAGCCCATCCAGAGAGAGCATAAGACTGAAGGGCACCCTGACAGAAAAGAGGGTTGAAGGGCATCCAGAGAGAGAAGAAGACAGAAAGGCATCCAGAGAGAGATGACTGAATTGCGTCCAGCGTGAGGAGAGAACACAAGGGCATCCAGGTAGAGTAGGGAACAGAAGGGCATCCAGATAGAAGAGAGGACATGGGGGCATCTAGAGAGAGAAGAGAACAGAAGGGCATCCAGAAAGAGAAGAAGACAGAAGGGCAACCAGAGAGAGGATAGATAAGAAGGGCATCCAGTGATAGGAGAATGCAGAAGGGCATCTGGAGAGAGGAGAGTACAGAAGGGCATCCCGAGAGAGTTGAAAACAGAAAGATATCCAGAGAGAACAGAAGAGAAAGCAGAAAGAGGAGAGAACAGAAGGGCATCCAGAGAGAGAAGAAGACTGAAGGACATCCAGAGAACAAAGAGGACAGAAGGGTATCCAGAGAGAGGAGAAGACAGAAGGGTATCCAGGGTGAGGAGAGAATTGAAGAAAATCCAGAGAGAAGAGAAGACACAAGGGCTTTTAGAGAGAGGAGAAAACGGAAGATCATCTGGGAAGAGGAGTAGAGAGAAGGCATCCAGATGGAGAAGAGGACATATGGGCATCTAGAGAGATGAGAGGACAGAAGGGCATCCACGGAGAGAAGAGAACAGAAGGGCATCCAGAGAGGAGAGGAAAGAAGTGCATCTAGTTAGAGAAGAGAACAGAAGGACATCCAGAAAGAGGAGAAAACAAAAGGGCATCCAGAGAAGACAGGGGAGGACAGAAGGGAACACACAGAAAAAAGAACAGAAGGATATCCAGAGTGAGGAGAAGACAGAAGGGCATCTGCAGTGGTTCCCCTCCATCCTGTTGTGGCTAACACTTACACACTTCTTTCTACTATCCCCTCAGGGACTTCTTATTTCTCAGTCCTAGATCTCAAGGATGCATTCTTCTCTATCCCTCTAGCTGCACGATCACAGGACATATTTGCCTTTACCTGGACAGATCCTGACACCCACCTTTCTACCCAACTTACCTGGACTGTTCTACCTCAGGGATTCCGGAACAGCCCACACCTATTTGGCCAGGCTCAGGCTTCTGACTTGCTCTCTCTATCTCTCCCTAGATCTAAGGTTCTCCTTTACGTAGATGATGTGCTTCTCTGTAGCCCCTCCCTAGAGATTAGCCAAGCTGACACTGCTGCTCTTCTAAATTTCCTTTCCAGTCAGGGCTACAGGGTCTCACCTTCTAAAGTTCAACTGTCTGCTTCTCAGGTTACCTATTTGGGACTAG
>NW_023045537.1:0-26960 GCF_011762505.2 Arvicanthis niloticus | reverse complement strand
GACGATTGTACAAAGAAGTAGCTGTATTTCAGCTCAAACGCATGCTACAAGTTGGGGAAGTTCCCATCTATAAGGGTACCCAAGCAGAAAAGCACGTGTACTCCCTGAGTTACATGCAACTCTTAGAGAGCTGAAAACACTAAATGAACGTGACTTGTGCAGTTTGGGTTAAGACGTGTTACTTTGATTTGGGTATAAGCAGGGCATTAGCCGGCCATGCACTGTTCTTAGTTTTTGGAAACAATGTACAAAGAAGTAGCTGTATTTCAGCTAAAACGCATGCTACAATGTAGGGAAGTTCCCATCTATAAGGGTACCTAATCAGAAAAGCATGTGTACTCCCTGAGTTACAGGCAACTCTTAGAGTGTTGAAAACACTGAATGAACGTTACTTGTGCAGTTTGGGTTAAGACGTGTTACTTTGATTTGGGTATAAGCAGGGCATTAGCCGGCCATGCACTGTTCTTAGTTTTGGAAACGATGTACAAAGAAGTAGCTGTATTTCAGCTAAAACGCATGCTACAATGTAGGGAAGTTCCCATCTATAAGGGTACCCAAGCAGAAAAGCATGTGTACTCCCTGAGTTACAGGCAACTCTTAGAGAGCTGAAAACACTAAATGAACGTGACTTGTGCAGTTTGGGTTAAGACGTGTTACTTTGATTTGGGTATAAGCAGGGCATTAGCCGGCCATGCACTGTTCTTAGTTTTGGAAACGATGCACAAAGAAGTAGCTGTATTTCAGCTAAAACGCATGCTACAATGTGGGGAAGTTCCCATCTATAAGGGTACCCAAGCAGAAAAGCAGGTGTACTCCCTGAGTTACAGGCAACTCTTAGAGAGCTGAATGTTACTTGTGCAGTTTGGGTTAAGACGTGTTACTTTGATTTGGGTATAAGCAGGGCATTAGCCGGCCATGCACTGTTCTTAATTTTTGGAAACGATGTACAAAGAAGTAGCTGTATTACAGCTAAAACGCATGCTAGCAGATGTAGGGAAGTTCCCATCTATAAGGGTACCTAAGCAGAAAAGCATGTGTACTCCCTGAGTAACAGGCAACTCTTAGAGTGTTGAAACCACTGAATGAACGTTACTTGTGCAGTTTGGGTTAAGACGTGTTACTTTGATTTGGGTATAAGCAGGGCATTAGCCGGCCATGCACTGTTCTTAGTTTTGGAAACGATGTACAAAGAAGTAGCTGTATTTCAGCTAAAACGCATGCTACAATGTGGGGAAGTTCCCATTTATAAGGGTACCTAAGCAGAAAAGCATGTGTACTCCCTGAGTTACAGGCAACTCTTAGAGAGCTGAAAACACTAAAGGATCGTGACTTGTGCAGTTTGGGTTAAGACGTGTTACTTTGATTTGGTTTTAAGCAGGGCATTAGCCGGCCATGCACTCTTCTTAGTTTTGGAAACAATGTACAAAGAAGTAGCTATATTTCAGCTAAAACGCATGCTACAATGTAGGGAAGTTCCCATCTATAAGGGTACCTAAGCAGAAAAGCATGTGTACTCCCTGAGTAACAGGCAACTCTTAGAGTGTTGAAACCACTGAATGAACGTTACTTGTGCAGTTGGGTTAAGACATGGTACTTTGATTTGGGTATAAGCAGGGCATTAGCCGGCCATGCACTGTTCTTAGTTTTGGAAACGATGTACAAAGAAGTAGCTGTATTTCAGCTAAAACGCATGCTACAATGTGGGGAAGTTCCCATCTATAAGGGTACCCAAGCAGAAAAGCAGGTGTACTCCCTGAGTTACAGGCAACTCTTAGAGTGCTGAAAACACTAAATGAACCTTACTTGTGCAGTTTGGTTTAAGACGTGTTACTTTGATTTGGGTATAAGCAGGGCATTAGCTGGCCATGCACTGTTCTTAGTTTTGGAAACGATGCACAAAGAAGTAGCTGTATTTCAGCTAAAACGCATGCTACAATGTGGGTAAGTTCCCATCTATGAGGGTACCCAAGTAGAAAAGCAGGTGTATTCCCTGAGTTACAGGCAACTGTTAGAGAGCTGAAAACACTAAATGAACATTACTTGTGCAGTTTGGTTTAAAACATGTTACTTTGATTTGGGTATAAGCAGGGCATTAGCCGGTCATACACTTTTCTTAGTTTTGGAAACGATGCACAAAGAAGTAGCTGTATTTCAGCTAAAACGCATGCTACAAGGTGGGGAAGTTCCTTTCTATAAGGGTACCTAAGCAAAAAAGCATGTCTACTCCCTGAGTGGCAGGCAACTCTTAGAGTGTTGAAAACACTGAATGAACGTTACTTGTGTAGTTTGGGTTACGACGTTTTACTTTGATTTGGGTATAAGCAGGGCATTAGCAAGCCATGCACTGTTCTTAGTTTTGGAAACGATGTACAAAGAAGTAGCTGTATTTCAGCTAAAACACATGCTACAATGTGGGGAAGTTCCCATCTATAAGGGCACCCAAGCATAAAAGCATGTGTAATCCCTGAGTTACAGGCAACTCTTAGAGAACTGAAAACAATAAATGAACGTGACTTGTGCAGTTTGTTTAAGACGTGTTACTTTGATTTGGGTATAAGCAGGGCATTAGCCGGCCATGCACTGTTCTTAGTTTTGGAAACGATGCACAAAGAAGTAACTGTGTTTCAGCTAAAACACATGCTACAATGTGGGGAAGTTCCCATCTATAAGGGTACCCAAGCAGAAAAGCAGGTGTACTCCTTGAATTACAGGCAACTCTTAGAGAGCCGAAAACACCAAATAAATGTGACTTGTGCAGTTTGGGTTAAGACGTGTTACTTTGATTTGGGTATAAGCAGGGCATTAGCCATCCATGCACTGTTCTTAATTTTGGAAACGATGCACAAAGAAGTAGCTGTATTTCAGCTAAAACGCATGCTACAAGGTGGGGAAGTTCCCATCTATAAGGGTACCCAAGCAGAAAAGCATGTGTACTCCTTGAGTTACAGGCAACTCTTAGAGTGTTGAAAACACTGAATGAACGTTACTTGTGCAGTTTGGGTTAAGACGTGTTACTTTGATTTGGGTATAAGCAGGGCATTAGCCGGCCATGCACTGTTCTTAGTTTTGGAAACGATGTACAAAGAAGTAGCTGTATTTCAGCTAAAACGCATGCTACAATGTAGGGAAGTTCCCATCTATAAGGGTACCTAAGCAGAAAAGCATGTCTACTCCCTGAGTTACAGGCAACTCTTAGAGTGTTGAAAACACTGAATGAACGTTACTTGTGCAGTTTGGGTTAAGACGTGTTACTTTGATTTGGGTATAAGCAGGGCATTAGCCGGCCATGCACTGTTCTTAGTTTTGGAAACGATGTACAAAGAAGTAGCTGTATTTCAGCTAAAACGCATGCTACAATGTAGGGAAGTTCCCATCTATAAGGGTACCTAAGCAGAAAAGCATGTGTACTCCCTGAGTTACAGGCAACTCTTAGAGTGTTGAAACCACTGAATGAACGTTACTTAGTGCAGTTTGGGTTAAGACGTGTTACTTTGATTTGGGTATAAGCAGGGCATTAGCCGGCCATGCACTGTTCTTAGTTTTGGAAACGATGTACAAAGAAGTAGCTGTATTTCAGCTAAAATGCATGCTACAATGTAGGGAAGTTCCCATCTATAAGGGTACCTAAGCAGAGAAGCATGTGTACTCTCTGAGTTACAGGCAACTCTTAGAGTGTTGAAAACACTGAATGAACGTTACTTGTGTAGTTTGGGTTACGACGTGTTACTTTGATTTGGGTATAAGCAGGGCATTAGCTGGCCATGCCCTGTTCTCAGTTTTGGAAACGATGTACAAAGAAGTAGCTGTATTTCAGCTAAAACGCATGCTACAATGTAGGGAAGTTCCCATCTATAAGGGTACCTAAGCAGAAAAGCATGTGTACTCCCTGAGTTACAGGCAACTCTTAGAGAGCTGAAAACACTGAATGAACGTTACTTGTGCAGTTTGGGTTAAGACGTGTTACTTTGATTTGGGTATAAGCAGGGCATTAGCCGGCCATGCACTGTTCTTAGTTTTGGAAACGATGTACAAAGAAGTAGCTGTATTTCAGCTAAAACGCATGCTACAATGTAGGGAAGTTCCCATCTATAAGGGTACCTAAGCAGAAAAGCATGTGTACTCCCTGAGTTACAGGCAACTCTTAGAGTGTTGAAAACACTGAATGAACGTTACTTGTGCAGTTTGGTTAAGACGTGTTACTTTGATTTGGGTATAAGCAGGGCATTAGCCGGCCATGCACTGTTCTTAGTTTTGGAAACGATGTACAAAGAAGTAGCTGTATTTCAGCTAAAACGCATGCTACAATGTAGGGGAAGTTCCCATCTATAAGGGTACCTAAGCAGAAAAGCATGTGTACTCCCTGAGTTACAGGCAACTCTTAGAGTGTTGAAAACACTGAATGAACGTTACTTGTGCAGTTTGGGTTAAGACGTGTTACTTTGATTTGGGTATAAGCAGGGCATTAGCCGGCCATGCACTGTTCTTAGTTTTGGAAACGATGTACAAAGAAGTAGCTGTATTTCAGCTAAAACGCATGCTACAATGTAGGGAAGTTCCCATCTATAAGGGTACCTAAGCAGAAAAGCATGTGTACTCCCTGAGTTACAGGCAACTCTTAGAGAGCTGAAAACACTGAATGAACATTACTTGTGCAGTTTGGGTTAAGACGTGTTACTTTGATTTGGGTATAAGCAGGGCATTAGCCGGCCATGCACTGTTCTTAGTTTTGGAAACGATGCACAAAGAAGTAGCTGTATTTCAGCTAAAACGCATGCTACAATGTAGGGAAGTTCCCATCTATAAGGGTACCTAAGCAGAAAAGCATGTGTACTCCCTGAGTTACAGGCAACTCTTAGAGTGTTGAAAACACTGAATGAACGTTACTTGTGCAGTTTGGGTTAAGACGTGTTACTTTGATTTGGGTATAAGCAGGGCATTAGCCGGCCATGCACTGTTCTTAGTTTTGGAAACGATGTACAAAGAAGTAGCTGTATTTCAGCTAAAACGCATGCTACAATGTAGGGAAGTTCCCATCTATAAGGGTACCTAAGCAGAAAAGCATGTGTACTCCCTGAGTTACAGGCAACTCTTAGAGTGTTGAAAACACTGAATGAACGTTACTTGTGCAGTTTGGGTTAAGACGTGTTACTTTGATTTGGGTATAAGCAGGGCATTAGCCGGCCATGCACTGTTCTTAGTTTTGGAAACGATGTACAAAGAAGTAGCTGTATTTCAGCTAAAACTCATGCTACAATGTAGGGAAAGTTCCCATCTATAAGGGTACCTAAGCAGAAAAGCATGTGTACTCCCTGAGTTACAGGCAACTCTTAGAGAGCTGAAAACACTGAATGAACGTTACTTGTGCAGTTTGGGTTAAGACGTGTTACTTTGATTTGGGTATAAGCAGGGCATTAGCCGGCCATGCACTGTTCTTAGTTTTGGAAACGATGTACAAAGAAGTAGCTGTATTTCAGCTAAAACGCATGCTACAATGTAGGGAAGTTCCCATCTATAAGGGTACCTAAGCAGAAAAGCATGTGTACTCCCTGAGTTACAGGCAACTCTTAGAGTGTTGAAAACACTGAATGAACGTTACTTGTGCAGTTTGGGTTAAGACGTGTTACTTTGATTTGGGTATAAGCAGGGCATTAGCCGGCCATGCACTGTTCTTAGTTTTGGAAACGATGTACAAAGAAGTAGCTGTATTTCAGCTAAAACGCATGCTACAATGTGGGGAAGTTCCCATCTATAAGGGTACCCAAGCAGAAAAGCATGTGTACTCCCTGAGTTACAGGCAACTCTTAGAGAGCTGAAAACACTGAATGAACGTTACTTGTGCAGTTTGGGTTAAGACGTGTTACTTTGATTTGGGTATAAGCAGGGCATTAGCCGGCCATGCACTGTTCTTAGTTTTGGAAACGATGCACAAAGAAGTAGCTGTATTTCAGCTAAAACGCATGCTACAATGTGGGGAAGTTCCCATCTATAAGGGTACCCAAGCAGAAAAGCAGGTGTACTCCCTGAGTTACAGGCAACTCTTAGAGAGCTGAAAACACTGAATGAACATTACTTGTGCAGTTTGGGTTAAGACGTGTTACTTTGATTTGGGTATAAGCAGGGCATTAGCCGGCCATGCACTGTTCTTAGTTTTGGAAACGATGTACAAAGAAGTAGCTGTATTTCAGCTAAAACGCATGCTACAATGTAGGGAAGTTCCCATCTATAAGGGTACCTAAGCAGAAAAGCATGTGTACTCCCTGAGTTACAGGCAACTCTTAGAGTGTTGAAAACACTGAATGAACGTTACTTGTGCAGTTTGGGTTAAGACGTGTTACTTTGATTTGGGTATAAGCAGGGCATTAGCCGGCCATGCACTGTTCTTAGTTTTGGAAACGATGTACAAAGAAGTAGCTGTATTTCAGCTAAAACGCATGCTACAATGTAGGGGAAGTTCCCATCTATAAGGGTACCTAAGCAGAAAAGCATGTGTACTCCCTGAGTTACAGGCAACTCTTAGATAGCTGAAAACACTAAATGAACTTGACTTGTGCAGTTTGGTTAAGACGTGTTACTTTGATTTGGGTATAAGCAGGGCATTAGCCGGCCATGCACTGTTCTTAGTTTTGGAAACGATGCACAAAGAAGTAGCTGTATTTCAGCTAAAACGCATGCTACAATGTGGGGAAGTTCCCATCTATAAGGGTACCCAAGCAGAAAAGCAGGTGTACTCCCTGAATTACAGGCAACTCTTAGAGAGCTGAAAACACCAAATAAATGTGACTTGTGCAGTTTGGGTTAAGACGTGTTACTTTGATTTGGGTATAAGCAGGGCATTAGCCGGCCATGCACTGTTCTTAGTTTTGGAAACGATGTACAAAGAAGTAGCTGTATTTCAGCTAAAACGCATGCTACAATGTAGGGAAGTTCCCATCTATAAGGGTACCTAAGCAGAAAAGCATGTGTACTCCCTGAGTTAACAGGCAACTCTTAGAGTGTTGAAAACACTGAATGAACGTTACTTGTGCAGTTTGGGTTAAGACGTGTTACTTTGATTTGGGTATAAGCAGGGCATTAGCCGGCCATGCACTGTTCTTAGTTTTGGAAACGATGTACAAAGAAGTAGCTGTATTTCAGCTAAAACGCATGCTACAATGTAGGGAAGTTCCCATCTATAAGGGTACCTAAGCAGAAAAGCATGTGTACTCCCTGAGTTACAGGCAACTCTTAGAGTGTTGAAAACACTGAATGAACGTTACTTGTGCAGTTTGGGTTAAGACGTGTTACTTTGATTTGGGTATAAGCAGGGCATTAGCCGGCCATGCACTGTTCTTAGTTTTGGAAACGATGTACAAAGAAGTAGCTGTATTTCAGCTAAAATGCATGCTACAATGTAGGGAAGTTCCCATCTATAAGGGTACCTAAGCAGAAAAGCATGTGTACTCTCTGAGTTACAGGCAACTCTTAGAGTGTTGAAAACACTGAATGAACGTTACTTGTGCAGTTTGGGTTAAGACGTGTTACTTTGATTTGGGTATAAGCAGGGCATTAGCCGGCCATGCACTGTTCTTAGTTTTGGAAACGATGTACAAAGAAGTAGCTGTATTTCAGCTAAAACGCATGCTACAATGTAGGGAAGTTCCCATCTATAAGGGTACCTAAGCAGAAAAGCATGTGTACTCCCTGAGTTACAGGCAACTCTTAGAGTGTTGAAACCACTGAATGAACGTTACTTGTGCAGTTTGGGTTAAGACGTGTTACTTTGATTTGGGTATAAGCAGGGCATTAGCCGGCCATGCACTGTTCTTAGTTTTGGAAACGATGTACAAAGAAGTAGCTGTATTTCAGCTAAAACGCATGCTACAATGTGGGGAAGTTCCCATTATAAGGGTACACTAAGCAGACAAGCATGTGTACTCCCTGAGTTACAGGCAACTCTTAGAGAGCTGAAAACACTGAAATGAATCGTGACTTGTGCAGTTTGGGTTAAGACGTGTTACTTTGATTTGGGTATAAGCAGGGCATTAGCCGGCCATGCACTGTTCTTAGTTTTGGAAACGATGCACAAAGGAGTAGCTGTATTTCAGCTAAAACGCATGCTACAATGTGGGGAAGTTCCCATCTATAAGGGTACCCAAGCAGAAAAGCATGTGTACTCCCTGAATTACAGGCAACTCTTAGAGAGCTGAAAACACCAAATGAAAGTTGACTTGTGCAGTTTGGGTTAAGACGTGTTACTTTGATTTGGGTATAAGCAGGGCATTAGCCGGCCATGCACTGTTCTTAGTTTTGGAAACGATGTACAAAGAAGTAGCTGTATTTCAGCTAAAACGCATGCTACAATGTAGGGAAGTTCCCATCTATAAGGGTACCTAAGCAGAAAAGCATGTGTACTCCCTGAGTTACAGGCAACTCTTAGAGTGTTGAAAACACTGAATGAACGTTACTTGTGCAGTTTGGGTTAAGACGTGTTACTTTGATTTGGGTATAAGCAGGGCATTAGCCGGCCATGCACTGTTCTTAGTTTTGGAAACGATGTACAAAGAAGTAGCTGTATTTCAGCTAAAACGCATGCTACAATGTAGGGAAGTTCCCATCTATAAGGGTACCTAAGCAGAAAAGCATGTGTACTCCCTGAGTTACAGGCAACTCTTAGAGTGTTGAAAACACTGAATGAACGTTACTTGTGCAGTTTGGGTTAAGACGTGTTACTTTGATTTGGGTATAAGCAGGGCATTAGCCGGCCATGCACTGTTCTTAGTTTTGGAAACGATGTACAAAGAAGTAGCTGTATTTCAGCTAAAACGCATGCTACAATGTAGGGAAGTTCCCATCTATAAGGGTACCTAAGCAGAAAAGCATGTGTACTCCCTGAGTTACAGGCAACTCTTAGAGTGTTGAAAACACTGAATGAACGTTACTTGTGCAGTTTGGGTTAAGACGTGTTACTTTGATTGGGGTATAAGCAGGGCATTAGCCGGCCATGCACTGTACTTAGTTTTGGAAACCATGTACAAAGAAGTAGCTGTATTTCAGCTAAAACCCATGCTACAATGTAGGGAAGTTCCCATCTATAAGGGTACCTAAACAGAAAAGCATGTGTACTCCCTGAGTTACATGCAACTCTTAGAGTGTTGAAACCACTGAATGAACGTTACTATTGCAGTTTGGGTTAAGACGTGTTACTTTGATTTGGGTATAAGCAGGGCATTAGCCGGCCATGCACTGTTCTTAGTTTTGGAAACGATGTACAAAGAAGTAGCTGTATTTCAGCTAAAATGCATGCTACAATGTAGGGAAGTTCCCATCTATAAGGGTACCTAAGCAGAGAAGCATGTGTACTCTCTGAGTTACAGGCAACTCTTAGAGTGTTGAAAACACTGAATGAACGTTACTTGTGTAGTTTGGGTTACGACGTGTTACTTTGATTTGGGTATAAGCAGGGCATTAGCCGGCCATGCCCTGTTCTCAGTTTTGGAAACGATGTACAAAGAAGTAGCTGTATTTCAGCTAAAATGCATGCTACAATGTAGGGAAGTTCCCATCTATAAGGGTACCTAAGCAGAAAAGCATGTGTACTCCCTGAGTTACAGGCAACTCTTAGAGTGTTGAAACCACTGAATGAACATTACTTGTGCAGTTTGGATTAAGACGTGTTACTTTGATTTGGGTATAAGCAGGGCATTAGCAGGCCATGCACTGTTCTTAGTTTTGGAAACGATGTACAAAGAAGTAGCTGTATTTCAGCTAAAATGCATGCTACAATGTGGGGAAGTTCCCATTTATAAGGGTACATAAGCAGAAAAGCACGTGTACTCCCTGAGTTACAGGCAACTCTTAGAGAGCTGAAAACACTAAAGGATCGTGACTTGTGCAGTTTGGGTTAAGACGTGTTACTTTGATTTGGGTATAAGCAGGGCATTAGCCGGCCATGCACTGTTCTTAATTTTGGAAACGATGCACAAAGAAGTAGCTGTATTTCAGCTCAAACGCATGCTACAAGTTGGGGAAGTTCCCATCTATAAGGGTACCCAAGCAGAAAAGCATGTCTACTCCCTGAGTTACAGGCAACTCTTAGAGAGCTGAAAACACTAAATGAACGTGACTTGTGCAGTTTGGGTTAAGACGTGTTACTTTGATTTGGGTATAAGCAGGGCATTAGCCGGCCATGCACTGTTCTTAGTTTTGGAAACGATGCACAAAGAAGTAGCTGTATTTCAGCTAAAACACATGCTACAATGTGGGGAAGTTCCCATCTATAAGGGTACCCAAGCAGAAAAGCAGGTGTACTCCTTGAATTACAGGCAACTCTTAGAGAGCTGAAAACACTAAATAAATGTGACTTGTGCAGTTTGGGTTAAGACGTGTTACTTTGATTTGGGTATAAGCAGGGCATTAGCCAGCCATGCACTGTTCTTAGTTTTGGAAACGATGTACAAAGAAGTAGCTGTATTTCAGCTAAAACGCATGCTACAATGTAGGGAAGTTCCCATCTATAAGGGTACCTATGCAAAAAAGCATGTCTACTCCCTGAGTAACAGGCAACTCTTAGAGTGTTGAAAACACTGAATGAATGTTACTTGTGCAGTTTGGGTTAAGACGTGTTACCTTTGATTTGGGTATAAGCAGGGCATTAGCCGGCCATGCACTGTTCTTAGTTTTGGAAACGATGTACAAAGAAGTAGCTGTATTTCAGCTAAAATGCATGCTACAATGTAGGGAAGTTCCCATCTATAAGGGTAACTAAGCAGAAAAGCATGTGTACTCTCTGAGTTACAGGCAACTCTTAGATAGTTGAAAACACTGAATGAACTATTACTTGTGCAGTTTGGGTTAAGACGTGTTACTTTGATTTGGGTATAAGCAGGGCATTAGCTGGCCATGCCCTGTTCTCAGTTTTGGAAACGATGTACAAAGAAGTAGCTGTATTTCAGCTAAAACGCATGCTACAATGTAGGGAAGTTCCCATCTATAAGGGTACCTAAGCAGAAAAGCATGTGTACTCCCTGAGTTACAGGCAACTCTTAGATTGTTGAAACCACTGAATGAACGTTACTTGTGCAGTTTGGATTAAGACGTGGTACTTTGATTTGGGTATAAGCAGGGCATTAGCCGGCCATGCACTGTTCTTAGTTTTGGAAACGATGTACAAAGAAGTAGCTGTATTTCCGCTAAAACGCATGCTACAAGGTGGGGAAGTTCCCGTTTATAAGGGTACACAAGCAGAAAAGCACGTGTACTCCCTGAGTTACAGGCAACTCTTAGAGAGCTGAAAACACTAAAGGATCGTGACTTGTGCAGTTTGGGTAAAGACGTGTTACTTTGAATTGGGTATACCAGGGCATTAGCCGGCCATGCACTGTTCTTAGTTTTGGAAACAATGCACAAAGGAGTAGCTGTATTTCAGCTAAAACGCATGCTACAATGTGGGGAAGTTCCCATCTATAAGGGTACCCAAGCATAAAAGCATGTGTAATCCCTGAATTACAGGCAACTCTTAGAGAGCTGAAAACACCAAATAAATGTGACTTGTGCAGTGTGGGTTAAAACGTGTTACTTGATTTGGGTATAAGCAGGGCATTAGCCGGCCATGCACTGTTCTTAATTTTGGAAACGATGCACAAAGAAGTAGCTGTATTTCAGCTAAAACGCATGCTACAAGTTGGAGGAAGTTCCCATCTATAAGGGTACCCAAGCAGAAAAGCAGGTGTACTCCCTGAGTTACAGGCAACACTTAGAGAGCTGAAAACACTGAATGAACGTTACTTGTGCAGTTTGGGTTAAGACGTGTTACTTTGATTTGGGTATAAGCAGGGCATTAGCCGGCCATGCACTCTTCTTAGTTTTGGAAACAATGTACAAAGAAGTAGCTGTATTTCAGCTAAAACGCATGCTACAATGTAGGGAAGTTACCATCTATAAGGGTACCTAAGCAGAAAAGCATGTGTACTCCCTGAGTACAGGCAACTCTTAGAGTGTTGAAAACACTGAATGAACGTTACTTGTGCAGTTTGGTTTAAGACGTGTTACTTTGATTTGGGTATAAGCAGGGCATTAGCCGGCCATGCACTGTTCTTAGTTTTGGAAACGATGCACAAAGAAGTAGCTGTATTTCAGCTAAAACGCATGCTACAATGTGGGGAAGTTCCCATCTATAAGGGTACCCAAGCAGAAAAGCAGGTGTACTCCCTGAGTTACAGGCAACTCTTAGAGAGCTGAAAACACTAAATGAACGTGACTTGTGCAGTTTGGGTTAAGACGTGTTACTTTGATTTGGGTATAAGCAGGGCATTAGCCGGCCATGCACTGTTCTTAGTTTTGGAAACGATGTACAAAGAAGTAGCTGTATTTCAGCTCAACAACATGCTACAATGTGGGGAAGTTCCCATCTATAAGGGTACCCAAGCAGAAAAGCAGGTGTACTCCCTGAGTTACAGGCAACTCTTAGAGAGCTGAAAACACTAAATGAACCTTACTTGTGCAGTTTGGTTTAAGACGTGTTACTTAGATTTGGGTATAAGCAGGGCATTAGCCGGCCATGCACTGTTCTTAGTTTTGGAAACGATGTACAAAGAAGTAGCTGTATTTCAGCTAAAACGCATGCTACAATGTGGGGAAGTTCCCATCTATAAGGGTACCTAAGCAAAAAAGCATGTCTACTCCCTGAGTAACAGGCAACTCTTAGAGTGTTGAAAACACTGAATGAATGTTACTTGTGCAGTTTGGGTTAAGACGTGTTACTTTGATTTGGGTATAAGCAGGGCATTAGCTGGCCATGCACTGTTCTTAGTTTTGGAAACGATGCACAAAGAAGTAGCTGTATTTCAGCTAAAACGCATGCTACAATGTGGGTAAGTTCCCATCTATGAGGGTACCCAAGTAGAAAAGCAGGTGTACTCCCTGAGTTACAGGCAACTGTTAGAGAGATGAAAACACTAAATGAACATTACTTGTGCAGTTTGGGTTAAGACATGTTACTTTGATTTGGGTATAAGCAGGGCATTAGCTGGCCATGCACTGTTCTTAATTTTGGAAACGATGTACAAAGAAGTAGCCATATTTCAGCTAAAACGCATGCTACAATGTAGGGAAGTTCCCATCTATAAGGGTACCTAAGCAGAAAAGCATGCGTACTCCCTGAGTTACAGGCAACTATTAGATAGCTGAAAACACTGAATGAACGTTACTTGTGCAGTTTGGTTAAGACTTGTTACTTTGATTTGGGTATAAGCAGGGCATTAGCTGGCCATGCACTGTTCTTAATTTTGGAAACGATGTACAAAGAAGTAGCTTATTTCAGCTAAAACGCGTGCTACAATGTAGGGAAGTTCCCATCTATAAGGGTACCTAAGCAGAAAAGCATGTGTACTCCCTGAGTTACAGGCAACTCTTAGAGTGTTGAAACCACTGAATGAACGTTACTTGTGCAGTTTGGTTTAAGACGTGTTACTTTGATTTGGGTATAAGCAGGGCATTAGCCGGCCATGCACTGTTCTTAGTTTTGGAAACGATGTACAAAGAAGTAGCTGTATTTCAGCTAAAACGCATGCTACAATGTGGGGAAGTTCCCATCTATAAGGGTACCTAAGCAGAAAAGCATGTGTACTCCCTGAGTTACAGGCAACTCTTAGATAGCTGAAAACACTGAATGAACGTTACTTGTGCAGTTTGGTTTAAGACGTGTTACTTTGATTTGGGTATAAGCAGGGCATTAGCCGGCCATGCACTGTTCTTAGTTTTGGAAACGATGCACAAAGAAGTAGCTGTATTTCAGCTAAAACGCATGCTACAATGTGGGGAAGTTCCCATCTATAAGGGTACCCAAGTAGAAAAGCAGGTGTACTCCCTGAGTTACAGGCAACTCTTAGAGTGCTGAAAACACTAAATGAACGTTACTTGTGCAGTTTGGGTTAAGACGTGTTACTTTGATTTGGGTATAAGCAGGGCATTAGCCGGCCATGCACTGTTCTTAATTTTGGAAACGATGCACAAAGAAGTAGCCATATTTCAGCTAAAATGCATGCTACAATGTAGGGAAGTTCCCATCTATAAGGTTACCTAAGCAGAAAAGCATGCGTACTCCCTGAGTTACAGGCAACTATTAGATAGCTGAAAACACTGAATGAACGTTACTTGTGCAGTTTTGGTTAAGACTTGTTACTTTGATTTGGGTATAAGCAGGGCATTAGCTGGCCATGCACTGTTCTTAATTTTGGAAACGATGTACAAAGAAGTAGCTGTATTTCAGCTAAAACGCATGCTACAATGTAGGGAAGTTCCCATCTATAAGGGTACCTAAGCAAAAAAGCATGTTTACTCCCTGAGTTACAGGCAAAACTGAGAGTGTTGAAAACACTGAATGAATGTTACTTGTGCAGTTTGGGTTAAGACGTGTTACTTTGATTTGGGTATAAGCAGGGCATTAGCCGGCCATGCACTGTTCTTAGTTTTGGAAACGATGTACAAAGAAGTAGCTGTATTTTAGCTAAAACGCATGCTACAATATGTGAGAGAGAACACAATGGCATCCAGAAAGAGGAGAAGAGAGAAGGGCATCCAGAGACAGGGGAGGAAAAAAGGGCATCCACAGAACAGAGAATAGAAGGCCATTCAGAAGGAGCAGGAGACAGAAGGGCATCTGGATAAAGGAGAGAAGAGAAGGGCATCTAGAGCATGGAGAGAACATAAGAGCAATAAGAGAGAGGGAAAGACAGAAGGGCATCCAGAGAGAGGAGACAACAGAAGTGAATCCAGAAATAGGAGAAGACAGAAGGTCATTCAGAGAGAAGAGAGAGCAGAAGGACATCCAGAGAGAGGAAAAGACAAAAGGGGAGTCCAAAGAGAGGAGAGAACAGAAGGGCATCCAGAGAGGAGAAGACAGAAGGGCATACAGAGAGAAGAGAAGACAGAAGGGCATCTAGAAAGAGGAGAAGACAGGAGGACTTCGGGAGATAGGAGAAGACAGAAGGGCATCCAGAGAGAGGAGAGCAAAGAAGGTCATCCACATAAAGTAAAACAGAAGGCCATACAGAGAGAGGAGACGACAGAAGGGCATCTAGATAGAGGAGAGAACAGAAGGGCATCTAGAGAGAGGAGAGAACAAAAGGGCATCCAGAGAGGGCAGAAGACAGGAGGATTTCCAAAGGGAGGAAAGAACAAAAGGGCATCCAGATAGAGGAGAAGAGAGAAGGCATCTAGATCCAGAAGAGGACAGACACGCATCCTGAGAGAGGAGAGAACAGAAGTGCATCTTGTGAGAGAAGTGGACACAAGGGCATCCAGAGAGAGGAGTGAAAAGAAGGGCATTCAGAGAGAGGATAGAACAGAAGGGTATACAGAGAGAGGAGAGGACAAAATGGCATCCAAAGAGAGGAGAGAACAGAAGAGCATCCAGAGAAAGCAGAAGACAGAAGGGGATCCAGAGAGAGGAGAGCACAGAAGGGTATCCAGAGAGAGGAGAGGACAGAAGGTCATCCAGAGAGAGGAAAAGACAGAAGGTAATGCAGAGGGAGGAGAGAACAGAATGACATCGGGAGATAAGAGAAGACAGAAGGGCATCCATAGAGAGGAGAAGACAGAAGGGCAATCAGAGAGAGGAGAGAACAGAAGGGAATCTAGAGAGAGAAGGGAGCAGAAGGGCATCCAGAGAGAAGAGAAGACAGAAGGGCATCCAGAGAGAGGGGAGAACAGAAGGGCATCCAGAGAGAGGATAGAACACAAGGGTATCCAGAGAGAGGAGAGGACACAATTGCATCCAGAGAGAGGAGAGAACAGAAGAGAATCCAGAAAGACGAGAGAACAGAAGCCCATCCAGAGAGAGCAGAATACTGAAGGACACTGAGAGAGAGAAGAGGAGAACACAGAAGGGCATCTAGAGAGAGGATAAGACACAAAGGTATCCAGATAGAGTATAACGCGTGCCTCTCGCATTGCTCCACGCCCGTGGATGAGAAAACACGAGAGAGACGCAATTCGGGTAGTTACTGCAAAACGAGGACTTTTTACTCTATGACACACACGTGGAAAGCGTGGAAGATGCGGAAGGGCGGAAAGGAGCGGAAGGACTGAGATCCGGAAGGGGCCCAGCTTAAATACAGCCTACAGTGACGTATTCACTTCCGATTGGCTGCTCGCTCACCACTCAATATTATGCCTCGGGATTGGCAGTGACTTTGGCGTGCTTCCTGCCTTGGCAACTGCGCAGATAATTCTTTACATCTGAAGAAGACACGCGGCCAGTGCCATCTTGAAATGAAAGATTATATCACCGTTAACAGCGGCTTCCTACATCTCTCCCTGTTTAAATTATTAATATGGAACAGCCTTTCGCCCATTAAGCGCAGCACCAACTCAGTGAGGGAAAGCAGAGGCCTGATCCCCTGTGCAAAATGAGATATTGTAATGGGTTTAATTCCCATACCCAATCTCGATGCCTTTTGATGGGGAAAGGAAGCCTCCACCCTGGGGTGCCACCAGGGGAGGTTTTTGGCATCAAATATTTATGCAATCAGGCATACTTTCGGGAAATCTATCCACAGTCGTGGAACATTCCCTGTCGAGTACCCACTCACAAACACCTCTAACTGTTCAGGTACCAGTTATTCAGGCAAGGGCTGGCTGGACTTAGACCTCTCATCATCCCAGTGCAATGGGCTGAACCCCTGGGGTGCAACGACTAAGGGCCTCAGTCAATTGGCTACTTTCTCAGCCTAGATAGTCAAATTTCAGGGGAAGATGCTTGCTCCAAGACTGCGAGTGCTTGGGCGCTAAAGCGGCCTTGTCACATTTTTGCTGGGCTCTGAGCTTACAGACCAACCATCTATGAACACGAATCCACATCATAGGGCTGTATCAAAACAGGCCTACCTTCCCTTTTAGAAAGAAAGAAAAGGCAGAAGAAATTCATGAAGTAAAATCTCCAGGGGTAACAGGTTCCACTCGTGTTCCAACAAGGCTCGAAATCCTTATTTGCAATTGGTGTTGTACCTGGTCCAACTTCCCATTCCACTTTCCTTTTAAATAAGCAGAAAGATCATGGCTTTAAATAAATATATCATTCACAAATCTCAGAGGTGTAATACCTGGATGTGGGGTTGCTGACACACAGCTCATTTGAACCACATCCGTGAGCTGCTCCACATGGGCTTGGAGCAAACCAACTCTCTGAATGACCAAAGTCTCTTTTAAGTCTCCATAATGATGTACTGGGATGGGCACAAAGGTAGGCACATGCATAACCAAGGCTAGGTCTAGTGATCCATTCCAGCATTGTGCTAAAAAGCATGTAACATTCTTACAATCTAAGATATCAGAATTATTCTGAAAGTTGGATAACATAAAGAAAAATGGGGGGTCTACACACACCAACACTGGTTGTGCAGATGCATTCCTAAACACCTTATTAATTTTAATGTTATTCAAATGGCTAGAAATATCAGATCATGTAGCCGAAACATTCTGTACTTCATGAAATATACCATTCAATAAGACAAAGGCAGATACACCCTTTTTAACATTTTAAACAGTGGCTACAACACATAATTTAATTGTGTTGAAGCAGGTTAAACTCAAGAAAATACATATAAGATTTAATTTAGGACTTACATCCCTTTGAAAACATTAAACAGAGGTTTAAATCCTCTTATGGTAAGCTTAAAATGAGGTTTTAACCAAATAATATCTCTTAACAACTTTTAAAAATCACTAAGAGCAAATCAAGATTAAAAGTAAACTATTTTCCTTTGTAAGTACACTTACAGGCCAGAAGATGGCGTTAGATCCCCACCACAAATGGTTGTAAGCCACCATGTGGTTGCTGGGAGTTCAGCCTTTATTTTTTAAAAATCTAGCCTTTAATGGCTGAGCCATTTCTCTAGCCCCAACCTATCTCAAATATTGAAAGACACTGTCTTTGAATCTTTTGAAGTAACAAGTACCTTAAAAATTTTTAAAGCTCGTTATATTGGAGCAATAGCTTGCAGAAAAAAATTCTTTAGAGAAATCCACTAATAAAGTATCACACAATGAATAATACAAACCAAAAGATTTAACCTCTTAATTTTTTGTATTAAAGCAACAACAATATTCGTATATATATAAAATGTAAAACAATTAACCATCTTCTGAAGCAATTATTTTTAACAAACATCGCTTTATGGGCTCTTAAAAATTATGAATAAATTTATTAACTGCAAATCTCTCACCTTTACCAGAAATGTAAAGGGATAATATAAAAACATCTTTTATATCTATAAAATTCTATAAGCATTTATTAAAATGGCAGCTGGAATAGACAAGTTAGGTTGTATAAATCTTAAATTTGAACTTTATTTTGGATTAATTTAATAACCAATCTTTTTTAGTCCCATGAGAAATATCGGATAAAAGCCAATCTTATTCTCTAACAATTTTTACACACATTAAAGGAATCTAAAGCATCTCATTTTTAACAACTTTGAATATAAAGGAAATAAAATCATTTGAACCATATTTTATAAGCACATTTCTAAGACCTGGTCGGTGAAGACCCAGGACAAAAGGCTCCTGAGCTGCAGAGCTCAGACTGCATTGTCCTAATTCAAATGTTAATGTTCTTAATCTCCCACCTGTTCTCTGAGCCTGGCAAGGCCTGAATTGTGCCTTTTGGCTTTAATTTTGAACCTTAAATTTAAGCTGTAAACCCTAAAAGACAGGTGTTGTATCTTTTCTCTATAAACATAGGCAAATCAAAAATTTTCAAACTCTCGGTTGAGCTACCAACTGTAGCCAATGGAATATTGGCAGTTTAACTATGTTTTAAGGCCTCTAGAATAGTTTAAGATCTGACCATGGCCCACAGCGGTATACTTATCACCAAATGGAACTTCTGTGTCCGGAGACTCAACAGAGCTGCACCCACACCTCGGGGGGGCAGCAACGGCTCCAGGCCGAGCTCCGCCATCGCGGCTGTGCCAGCCACATTCCGGAAGACGAGAGTGGGCTGTCGCTGCGTCCTGAGTCGCTGCCGAGATCCAGTGCCGCCGTGGCGCGCCGACCGCCACCACCATGAGCCAGGGACCCAAATTAAATTGTTTTCACCTGTGGAATAAGCACAAACAGCTTCCCTCCCTGGGCCGCAGCAAGCCCTTAGCCAATCTCGCAGCCTCCTGTTGGCTGCATGGCATTTAGTCGCGGCATCCTCAAAAATCATCCGTTCCATCACTGGCATTGCCTGTTCTAAGCCCGCGGGGCACTTGGGGTGTGCCGGCCGCGCTTTCCAGGGCAGACTATCTCTTTCCTCTGTCTGCTTGTATGTCTGTGCTGTCTGCCGTGGGTAGCAGAATGCAGAAGCTTCTGTAACCAGTCTGACCCGGGCGCCGTAGCGTCTCTGTTCCCACAGCCCAAGCCAAACTCTCCCCTTAAGTTTAATGGACTCTGCAGCAGTCCTAGTTCCTTTCGAGTACTCAATATCTCCAGGTTCTCTGACCTGACCTCCAGACCCCTTGGCCTGTCGCCGTCAATAACACCATGGTTCTGGTATGCTAGGGTGGCCGACCCTCTCACCACACACATAAGTTAAAAACGAATGCAATGTAAGCAAGAGACTAGCTAGTGGAGCGGCAGTGGTGAATTTAAATCCGCTTGCCATAACCGCCACCCCAGGCATATCTTCCAAAGGTGTACCTCGAAACACCTGCAGTTTGTTAACACTTCTCGAGTCTCCGGGGCCTCCGCTGCGCCTTGAAATTCCCCGGTTCTTGGCGCCAGATATAACGCGCGCCTCCCGCATTGCCCCACGTCCATGGACGAGAAAACACGAGAGAGACACAATTCGGGTAGTTACTGCAAAACGAGGACTTTTTACTCTGTGACTCACACGTGGAAAGCGCGGAAGGGCGGAAGGGCAGAAGGGCGGAAGGGAGCGGAAGGACTGAGATCCGGAAGGGCATCCCGAGAGCGGAGAAGACAGAAGGGCATCCAGAGAGAGGTGAGTGAAGAAGGGCATTCAGAGAGAGAAGAAACAGAAGGTAATACAGAGAGAGGAAAGAACAGAAAGGCATCCGTAAATAGGAGAAGAGAAGTAGGTATCCAGATGAAGAAGAGGACCAATGGGCATCCATGAGAGAGGAGAGGACAGAAGGGAATCCAGAGAGAGGAGAGAACAGAAGGGCATCCAGAGAGAGGAGAGTGAAGAAGGGCATCCAGAGAAAGGAGAGGACAGAAGGGCATCCAGAGAGAGGTGAGGACACAAGGGAATCCAGAGAGAGTAGAGTGAAGAAGGGCATTCAGAGAGAGGAGAAAACAGAAGGTTGTACAGAGAGAGGAGAGAACAGAAGGGCATCCATAAATAGGAGAAGAGAGGAGGCATCCAGATGGAGAAGAGGACCGACAGGCATCCTGAGAGAGAAGAGGACAGTAGGGCATTCAGGGAGAGAAGAGAACAGAAGGGCATCCAGAGAGAGGAGAGGACAGAAGGGTATCTAGAGAGAGCAGAGAACAGAAGTCCATCCAGAAAGAGGAGAAGACAGAAGGGCATCAGGAGATAGGAGAAGACAGAAGGGCATCCAGAGAGAGGAGGAGACAGAATTTACTCCAGAGAGAAGAGAGATCAAAAGGGCATCCAGAGAGAGGAGAGGAAAGAAGGGCATCCACCTAAAATAGTACAGAAGGCCATACAGAGAGGAGAATACAGAAGGGCATCCAGAAAGAGGACAGAACAGAAGGGCATCCAGAGAAGGAGAAGACAGAGCGAATCCAGAGAGAGGAGAGGATAAAACAGCATCCAGAGAGAGGAAAAGACAGAAGTGAATCCAGAGAGAGGAGAGAACAGAAGGGCATTTAGAGAGAGGAGAGAGCAGAGGGGAATCCAGAGAGAGAAGACAGAAGGGCATCTGGAGAGAGGAGAAAACATAAGTGCATCCAGAGAGAGGAGAAGACAGAAGGGAAGCTAGAGAGATGAGAGAACAGAAGGGCATAGGGAGAGAGGAGAAGACAGGAAGGGCATCCAGAGAAAGGAGAGGACAGAAGGGCATCCAGTGGGAGGAAAATATAGAAGGGCATCTAGAGAGGAGGAGGAAGAAGGGCATCCCGAGAGAGGAGAGAACAAAGGGCATCCAGAGAAAGGAGAAGACAGAAGGGTATCCAGAGAGACAGAAGGGCATCCGGAGAGAGGAGAGAACAGAAGGGCATCCAGAGAGAGGAGAAGACAGAAGGGCATCCAGAGAGAAGAGAAAACAGAAGGGCATCCAGAGAGAGGAGAGGGTAGAAAGGCATCGGTGAGAGAAGAAGACATAAGGGCATCCGGAGACAGGAAAGAACAAAAGGGCATCCAGAAAGAGGAGAGAACAAAGGGGCATCAAGAGAAAGGAGAAGACAGAAGGTAATCCAGAGAGAGGAGAGAACAGAAGGGAATCCAGAGAGAGGAGAGAACAGAAGGGAATCCAGAGAGAGGAGAGAGCAGAAGGGCATCCAGAGAGAGGAGAAGACAGTATGGCATCCAGAGAGAGGAGAGAACAAAAGGGCATCCAGAGAGAGGAGAGAACAGATGGGCATCCAGAGATAGGAGAAGACCGAAGGGAAGCCAGAGAGACGAGAGAACAGAAGGGCATAGTGAGAGAGGAGAAGATAGAAGGGCATCCAGAGAGAGGAGAGGACAGAAGGGCATCCAGAGAGAGGAGAGCACAGAAGGGCATCCTGAGAGATGAGTGAACAGAGAGGCATCCAGACAGAATAGAGGACAGAAGGGCATCTAGAGAGAGGAGAGAAGAGAATGGCATCCAGAGAGAGAGGAGAAGACAAAAAGGTAATCAAGAGAGAGGAGAGAACAGAAGTGCATCAAGAGTGAGGAGAATACAGAAGGGCATCCAGAGAGAGGAGAAGGAAGAAGGGCATCCCGAGAGAGGAGAGAACAGAAGGGCATCCAGAGAAAAAGAAGACAGAGTGAATCCAGAGAGAGGAGAGGAAAAAACGGCATCCAGAGAGAAGACAGAAGGGAATCCTGAGAGAGGAGAGAATAGATGGGCATCCAGAGAGAGGAGAGAGCAGCGGGGAATCCAGAGAGAGGAGAAGACAGAAGGGAAGCTGGAGAGATGAGACAACAGAAGGGCATAGGGAGAGAGGAGAAGAGAGAAGGGCATCCAGAGAGAGGAGAGGACAGAAGGGCATCCAGAGGGAGGAGAAGACAGAAGGGCATCCAGAGAGAGGAGTGGGAAGAAGGACATCCAGAGAGAGGAGAGAACAAAGGGCATCCAGAGAAAGGAGAAGACACAAGGTCATCCAGAGAGAGGAGAGGACAGAAGGGCATCCAGAGAGAGGAGAAGACAGAAGGGCATCCAGAGAGAGGAGAGAACAGAATTGCATCCAGAGACAGGAGAAGAGAGAAAGTGATCCAGAGAGAGGAGAAAACAGAAGGGCATCCAGAGAGAGGAGAGGGTAGAATAGCATCTGGTGAGAGGAGAAGTCAGAAGGGCATCAAGAGAGAGGAGAAGAGAGAAGGGAATCCAGAGAGAGGAGATAACAGAAGGGAATCCAGAGAGAGGAGAAGCCAGATGGGAATCCATAGAAAGAGAGGACAGAAGGGCATCCAGAGAGAGGAGAGAACAGAAGGGCATCCAGAGAGAGGAAAGAAGAGAAGGGCATCCAGAGAGAGAAGAAGACAGAAGGGCATCCAAAGAGAGGAGAAGTCAGAAACTCATCCACAGAGAGGAGAGAACTGAAGAGCATCCTGAAAGAGGAGAAGACAGAAGAACATCAAGAGCGAGGAGAGAAAATAAGGGCATCCTGGGAGAATAGAGGAAAGAAAGGCATGTAGAGAGCGCAGAGAACAGAAGGGTATCCAGAAAGAGGAGAAGACAGAAGGGCATCTGGAGATAGGAGAAGACAAATGGGCATCCAGAGAGAGGAGATGACAGAATGGCTCCCAGAGAGAAGAGAGAAAAAAGGACATCCAGAGATAGGAGAGGACAGAAGGGCATCCAGAGAGAGAAGAGAGCAGAAGGGCATCCAGAAAGAGGAGAAGACAGAAGGGAATCCAAAGAGAGGAGAGAACAGAAGGGGATTCAGAGAGAGGAAAAGACAGAAGGGCCTCCAGAGAGGAGAGGAGAGAAGGTCATCCGGAAAGTAAAGAGAACAGAAGGGCATCCAGAGAGAGGACAGAACGGAAGGGCATCCAGAGAGAAGAAGACACAAGGGCATCCAGAGGAGGAGAGAATAGAAGGGCATCCAGAGAAGGAAAGTCAGAAGTGAATCCAGAGAGAGGAGAGAACAGAAGGGCATTTAGAGAGAGGAGAGAAGAGATGGGCATCTGGAGAGAGGAGGGGACAGAATTTCATCCAGAGAGAGGAGAGAACAGAAGGGCATCTAGAGAGAGGAGAGAACAGAAGGGCATCAGGAGAGAGGAGATGACAGAAGAGCATCTAGAGAGAGGAAAAGAAAAATAGGGAATGCAGAGAGAGGAGAGAACCGAAGTGCATCCTGAGAGAGAAGATGACAGAACGGTATGCGGAGAGAGGAGAGAACAGAAGGACATCCAGAAAAAGGAGAGTACAGAAGGGCATCAGCAGAGAGGAGATGACAGAAGGGAATTCAGAGAAAGGAGAGGACAGAAGGACATCCCGAGAGAAGAGAGAACAGAAGCACATCCAGAGAGATGAGAGAACAGGAGAGAATGCAGAAAGAGGAGAGAACACAAGCCTATCCAGAGACAGCAGAAGACTGAAGGACATCCAGAGAGAGACGAGGACTGAAGGGCATCCGGAGGGAGAAGAAGACCAAAGGGCATCCAGAGATAGGAGAGGACAGAATGGCAACCAGTGAGAGGAGAGAACAGAAGGGCATCCAATGTTAGGGGAGAACAGAAGGGAATCCAGAGAGAGGAGAGAACAGAAGGGCATCCAGACAGAGGAGAAGACAGAAGGGAAGCCAGAGAGAGGAGATGACAGAAGGGCATACAGAGAGAGGAGAAGACAGAAGGGCATTTAGAGAGAGGAGAGAACAGAAAGCCATCCAGAGTGAGGAGAGAACAGAAGGGCATCCAGAGAGAGAAGAGAACAGAAGGTCATTCAGAAAAAGGAGAGAACTGAAGGGCATCCAGAGTGAGGAGAGAACAGAAGGGCATTAAGAGAGAGGAGAGAGCAGAAGGGCATCCAGACAGAGGAGAGGACAGAAGGGAATCCAGAGAGAGGAGAGAACAAAAGGGCTTCCAGAGATAGGAGAGTACATAGGTGAATACAGAGAGAGGAGAGAACATAAGGGCATCCAGAGAGAGGAGGAGACAGAAGGGCATACAGAGAGGATAGGACAGATGGGCATCCAGAGAGAGGAGAAAACAGAAAGCCATCCAGAGTGAGGAGAAGGCAGAAGGGCATCCAGAGAGAGGAGAAAACAGAGGGGATTACAGAAAGAGGAGAGAACAGAAGGGCATCAAAAGAGAGGAGACGAAAGAAGGGAATCCAGAGAGAGGAGAGGACAGAAGGGCATCCAGGGAGAATAGAGGACAGAAGGGCTTCTAGAGAGAGGAGAGAAGATAAGGGCATCCAGAGAGAGGAGGAGACAAAACGGGAATACAGAGAGAGGTGAGTACAGAAGGGCATCTAGAGGGAGGAGAGAACAGAAGGGTATCAAGAGAGTGGAGAGGACAAAAGGGCATCCAGGGAGAGGACAGAACAGAACGGCATCCAGAGAAAGGAGAAGACAGAAGGGAATCCAGAGAGAGGAGAGGAGAAAAGGACATCCCATGAGAAGAAATAACAGAAGTGCATCCACAGAGATGATAAAACAGGAGAGAAAACAGAAAGAGGAGAGAACAGAAGCCCATACAGAGAGAGCATAAGACTGAAGGACATCCTGCGAGAGAGGAGGACTGAAGGGCATCCAGAGAGAGGAGAAGACAGAAGGGTATCCAAAGAGAGGAGATGACAGAATTGCATCCAGTGAGAGGAGAGAACAGAAGGGCATCCAGGTAGAGAAGAGAAAAGAAGCGCATCTAGAGACAGGGTAGGACAGAAGGGCATCCACAGAAAAAAGAACAGAAGGCCATCCAGAGTGATGAGAAGACAGAAGGACATCATTATAGAGGAGAGAACAGAAGAGCATCTAGAGAGAGGAGAGAAAAGAAGGGCATCCAGAGAGAGGAGAGAAGAGAAGTGAATCCAGATAGAGGAGAACACAGAAGGGCATTCAGAGAGAAGAAAGAGAAGAAGGGCATTCAGAGAGAGCAGAAGACAGAAGGGAATCCAAAGAGAGGAAAGAACAGAAGGGCATCCAGAGAGAGGAGAAGACAGAAGGGCATACATAGAGAGAAGAGGACAGATGGGCATCCAGAGAGAGGGAAGAGCATAAGAGAATCCAGGAAAAGGAGAGGACAGAAGGGAATCCAGAGAGAGGAGAAGTCAGAACGGCATCCAGAAAGAGGAGAGAACAAAAGGGCATCGAGAGAGAGGAAAAGATAGAAGGGCATACAGAGAGAGTAGAGGACAGAAGGTCATGCAGAGAGAGGAGAGAACAGAAGGGCATCCACAGTGTGTAGAAAACAGAAGGGCTTCAAGTGAGAGGACAGAACAGAAGGGCATCCAGAGAGAAGAGGACACAAGGGCATCCAGAGACAGGACAGAACAGAAGGGCATCCAGAGAAGGAGAAGACAGAAGCGAATCCAGAGAGAAGAGAGAACAGAAGGGCATTCGGAGAGAGGAAAGAACAGATGGGCATAGGGAGAGAGGAGAAGACAGAAAGTCATCCATAGAAACGAGATGCCAAAAGGGCATCCAGAGAGAGGAAAAGAAAGATAGGGAATCCAGAAAGAGGAGAGAACAGAAGTGCATCCAGAGAGAGGAGAAGACAGAAAGGAATCCAAAGAAAGGATAGAACATAAGGGCTTCCAGAGAGAGGAGAAGACAGAAGGTAATCCAGAAAGAGGAGAAGACAGAAGGGCATCGGGAGATAGGAGAAGACAAAAGGGCATCCAGAGAGAGGAGAGCAAAGAAGGGCATCCACATAAAATAGTACAGAAGGCCATACAGAGAGAGGAGAAGACAAAAGGGCATCCAGACAGAGGAGAGGACAGAAGGGAATCTTGAAAGAGGAGAGGATAAAAGGGCATCCAGAGAGAGGAGAGTACAGAGGTGAATCCAGAGAGAGGAGAGAACAGAAGGGCATCCAGAGAGAGTATGAGACAAAAGGTCATACAGAGAGAGGAGACGCCAGATGGGCATCCAGAGAGAGGAGAGAACAGAAAGCCATCCAGATTGAGAAGAAGGCAGAAGGGCATCCAGAGAGAGGAGAGAAGAGAGGGGCATCCAGAAAAAGGAGAGAACAAAACGGCATTGAGAGAGGAGACAACAGAAGGGCATTCAAAGAGAAGAGAGAGCAGAAGGGAATCCAGAGAGAGGAGAAGACAGAAGGGAATCTAAAGAGAGGAGAGAACAGAAGGGAATACAGAGAGAGGAGAGGACAGATTGGCATCCAGAGAGAGGAGAGAACAGAAAGCCATTCAGAGTGAGGAGAAGGCAGAAGGATATCTTGAGAGAGGAGAGATCAGAGGGGCATCCAGAAAAAGGAGAGAACAGAAGGGCATCCAGAGTGAGGAGAGAACAGGAGGGCAATCAGAGAGAAGAAAGAGCAGAAGGGCATTCAGATTGAGGAGAGGACAGAAGGGCATCCGGAGAGAGGAGAGCCCAGAAGGGCATCCAGAGAGACGATAGAACAGATAGGCATCCTGAGAGAATAGAGGACAGAAGGGCATCTAGAAAGAGGAGAGAAGAGAAGGGCATCCAGAGAAAGGAGAAGACATAATGGGAATCAAGAGAGAGGTGAGAACAAAAGGGCATCCAGAGAGGAGAGAACAGAAGGGTATCATAGAGAGGAGAGGACAAAAGGGCATCCAGAGAGAGGAGAGAACAGAACGGCATCCAGAGAAAGGAGAAGACAGAAGGGAATCCAGAGAGAGGAGAGGACAAAAGGACATCCCGTGAGAAGTGAGAACAGAAGG